>NW_025533568.1:572500-758151 GCF_020615455.1 Coregonus clupeaformis | reverse complement strand
AACTTCTAACCATCCATATCATCATTACCCTACCCTAATCCTAACTTAACCATCCATATCATCATTACCCTACCCTAATCCTAACTTAACCATCCATATCATCATTACCCTACCCTAATCCTAACTTAACCATCCATATCATCATTACCCTACCCTAATCCTAACCTGAACCATCCATATCATCATTACCCTACCCTAATCCTAACCTTAACCATCCATATCATCATTACCCTACCCTAATCCTAACCTGAACCATCCATATCATCATACAACTACTTCTGGAGAAAAGTGAAACACACAATACTCACCATGATCTAGGGTAGTGGAGAACAGACTGGGGAGTGTTCAGGTAGTAGAGAACAGACTGGGGAGTGTTCAGGGTAGTGGAGAACAGGCTGGGGAGTGTTCAGGGTAGTAGAGAACAGACTGGGGAGTGTCTGGGTAGTAGAGAACAGACTGGGGAGTGTTCAGGGTAGTGGAGAAACAGCCTGGGGAGTGTTCAGGGTAGTGGAGAACAGACTGGGGAGTGTTCAGGGTAGTGGAGAACAGACTGGGGAGTGTTTAGGGTGGTAGAGAACAGACTGGGGAGTGTTTAGGGTAGTAGAGAACAGACTGGGGAGTGTTCAGGGTAGTGGAGAACAGACTGGGGAGTGTTTAGGGTAGTGGAGAAACAGACTGGGGAGTGTTTAGGTAGTGGAGAACAGACTGGGGAGTGTTCAGGGTAGTGGAGAACAGACTGGGGAGTGTTCAGGGTAGTGGAGAACAGACTGGGGAGTGTTCAGGGTAGTGGAGAAACAGACTGGGGAGTGTTCAGGGTAGTGGAGAACAGACTGGGGAGTGTTCAGGGTAGTGGAGAAACAGACTGGGGAGTGTTCAGGTAGTAGAGAACAGACTGGGGAGTGTTCAGGGTAGTGGAGAAACAGACTGGGGAGTGTTCAGGGTAGTAGAGAAACAGACTGGGGAGTGTTCAGGAGTAGAGAACAGACTGGGGGAGTGTTCAGGGTAGTGGAGAACAGACTGGGGAGTGTTCAGGGTAGTGGAGAAACAGACTGGGGAGTGTTCAGGTAGTGGAGAACAGACTGGGGGAGTGTTCAGGGTAGTGGAGAACAGACTGGGGAGTGTTCAGGGTAGTGGAGAAACAGACTGGGGAGTGTTCAGGGTAGTGAGAACAGACTGGGGAGTGTTCAGGGTAGTGGAGAAACAGACTGGGGAGTGTTCAGGGTAGTGGAGAACAGACTGGGGAGTGTTCAGGCTAGTGGAGAACAGACTGGGGAGTGTTCAGGGTAGTAGAGAACAGACTGGGGAGTGTTCAGGGTAGTGGAGAAACAGACTGGGGAGTGTTCAGGGTAGTGGAGAAACAGACTGGGGAGTGTTCAGGTAGAGAGAACAGCCTGGGGAGTGTTCAGGGTAGTGGAGAAACAGACGGGGGAGTGTTCAGGTAGTAGAGAAACAGACTGGGGAGTGTTCAGGTAGTGGAGAACAGACTGGGGAGTGTTCAGGTAGTGAGAACAGACTGGGGAGTGTTCAGGGTAGTAGAGAAACAGACTGGGAGTTTCAGGGTAGTAGAGAACAGCCTGGGGAGTGTTCAGGGTAGTGGAGAACAGACTGGGGAGTGTTCAGGGTAGTAAAGAACAGACTGGGGAGTGTTCAGGGTAGTGGAGAAACAGACTGGGGAGTGTTCAGGGTAGTAGAGAAACAGACTGGGGAGTGTTCAGGGTAGTAGAGAAACAGACTGGGGAGTGTTCAGGGTAGTGGAGAACAGACTGGGGAGTGTTCAGGGTAGTGGAGAAAACAGACTGGGGAGTGTTCAGGTAGTAGAGAACAGACTGGGGAGTGTTCAGGGTAGTGGAGAACAGACTGGGGAGTGTTCAGGGTAGTGGAGAAACAGACTGGGGAGTGTTCAGGGTAGTGGAGAAACAGACTGGGGAGTGTTCAGGTAGTAGAAACAGACTGGGGAGTGTTCAGGGTAGTGGAGAACAGACTGGGGAGTGTTCAGGGTAGTGGAGAAACAGACTGGGGAGTGTTCAGGGTAGTAGAGAACAGACTGGGGAGTGTTCAGGGTAGTAGAGAACAGACTGGGGAGTGTTCAGGGTAGTGGAGAACAGACGGGGAGTGTACAGGGTAGTGGAGAACAGACTGGGGAGTGTTCAGGGTAGTAGAGAAACAGACGGGGAGTGTTCAGGGTAGTAGAGAAACAGACTGGGGAGTGTTCAGGGTAGTAGAGAACAGACTGGGGAGTGTCTCAGGGTAGTGGAGAACAGACTGGGGAGTGTTCAGGGTAGTGGAGAACAGACTGGGGAGTGTTCAGGCAGTAGAGAACAGACTGGGGGAGTGTTCAGGGTAGTAGAGAACAGACTGGGGAGTGTTCAGGGTAGTGGAGAAACAGACTGGGGAGTGTTCAGGGTAGTGGAGAACAGACTGGGGAGTGTTCAGGGTAGTAGAGAACATACTGGGGAGTGTTCAGGGTAGTAGAGAACAGACTGGGGAGTGTTCAGGGTAGTGGAGAAACAGACTGGGGAGTGTCAGGTAGTAGAGAACAGACTGGGGAGTGTTCAGGGTAGTGGAGAAACAGACTGGGGAGTGTTCAGGGTAGTGGAGAAACAGACTGGGGAGTGTTCAGGGTAGTGGAGAACAGACTGGGGAGTGTTCAGGGTAGTGGAGAACAGACTGGGGAGTGTTCAGGTAGTGGAGAAACAGACTGGGAGTGTTCAGGGTAGTAGAGAACAGACAGGGGAGTGTTCAGGTAGTAGAGAAACAGACTGGGGAGTGTTCAGGTAGTGGAGAAACAGACGGGGAGTGTTCAGGTAGTAGAGAACAGACTGGGGAGTGTTCAGGGTAGTGGAGAACAGACTGGGGAGTGTTCAGGGTAGTGGAGAACAGACTGGGGAGTGTTCCAGGGTAGTGGAGAAACAGACTGGGAGTGTTCAGGGTAGTGGAGAACAGACTGGGGAGTGTTCAGGGTAGTAGAGAACAGACTGGGGAGTGTTCAGGGTAGTGGAGAAACAGACTGGGGAGTGTTTCAGGTAGTAGAGAACAGATTGGGGAGTGTTCAGGGTAGTAGAGAAACAGACTGGGGAGTGTTCAGGTACTGGAGAACAGCCTGGGGAGTGTTCTAGGTAGTGGAGAAACAGACTGGGGAGTGTTCAGGTAGTGGAGAACAGACTGGGGAGTGTTCAGGGTAGTAGAGAACAGACTGGGGAGTGTTCAGGGTAGTGGAGAAACAGACTGGGGGAGGTTCAGGTAGTAGAGAAACAGACTGGGGAGTGTTCAGGGTAGTGGAGAAACAGACTGGGGAGTGTTCAGGGTAGTGGAGAAACAGACTGGGGAGTGTTCAGGTAGTGGAGAAACAGACTGGGGAGTGTTCAGGTAGTGGAGAACAGACTGGGGAGTGTTCAGGGTAGTAAAGAACAGACTGGGGAGTGTTCAGGGTAGTAGAGAACAGACTGGGGAGTGTTCAGGGTAGTGGAGAACAGACTGGGGAGTGTTCAGGGTAGTGGAGAAACAGACTGGGGAGTGGTTCAGGGTATTGGAGAACAGCCTGGGGAGTGTTCAGGGTAGTGGATAACAGACTGGGAGGTTCAGGGTAGTGGAGAAACAGACTGGGGAGTGTTCAGGGTAGTAGAGAAACAGACTGGGGAGTGTTCAGGGTAGTGGAGAACAGACTGGGGAGTGTTCAGGTAGTAGAGAAAACAGACTGGGGAGTGTTCAGGGTAGTAGAGAACAGACTGGGGAGTGTTCAGGGTAGTAGAGAACAGACTGGGGAGTGTTCAGGGTAGTGGAGAACAAGACTGGGGAGTGTTCAGGGTAGTAGAGAACAGACTGGGGAGTGTTCAGGTAGTGGAGAACAGACTGGGGAGTGTTCAGGGTAGTGGAGAACAGACTGGGGAGTGTTCAGGGTAGTGGAGAACAGACTGGGGAGTGTTCAGGGTAGTAGAGAAACAGACTGGGGAGTGTTCAGGGTAGTGGAGAACAGACTGGGGAGTGTTCAGGTAGTGGAGAACAGACTGGGGAGTGTTCAGGGTAGTGGAGAACAGACTGGGGAGTGTTCAGGGTAGTGGAGAACAGACTGGGAGTGTTCAGGGTAGTGGAGAACAGACTGGGGAGTGTTCAGGGTAGTGGAGAACAGACTGGGGAGTGTTCAGGGTAGTGGAGAACAGACTGGGGAGTGTTCAGGGTAGTGGAGAACAGACTGGGGAGTGTTCAGGGTAGTGGAGAACAGACTGAGGAGTGTTCAGGGTAGTGGAGAACAGACTGGGGAGTGTTCAGGGTAGTAGAGAACAGACTGGGGAGTGTTCAGGGTAGTGGAGAACAGACTGGGGAGTGTTCAGGGTATTGGAGAACAGACTGGGGAGTGTTCAGGGTAGTAGAGAACAGACTGGGGAGTGTTCAGGGTAGTAGAGAAACAGACTGGGGAGTGTTCTAGGTAGTAGAGAACAGACTGGGGAGTGTTCAGGGTAGTAGAGAACAGACTGGGGAGTGTTCAGGGTAGTAGAGAACAGACTGAGGAGTGTTCAGGGTAGTGGAGAACAGACTGGGGAGTGTTTAGGGTAGTAGAGAACAGACTGGGGAGTGTTCAGGGTAGTGGAGAACAGACTGGGGAGTGTTCAGGGTAGTGGAGAAACAGACTGGGGAGTGTCTAGGTAGTGGAGAAACAGACTGGGGAGTGTTCAGGGTAGTAGAGAAACAGACTGGGGAGTGTTCAGGGTAGTAGAGAACAGACTGGGGAGTGTTCAGGTAGTGGAGAACAGACTGGGGAGTGTTCAGGGTAGTAGAGAAACAGCCTGGGGAGTGTCTCAGGGTAGTAGAGAAACAGACTGGGGAGTGTTCAGGGTAGTAGAGAAACAGACTGGGGAGTGTCTAGGTTAGTGGAGAACAGCCTGGGGAGTGTTCAGGGTAGTGGAGAAACAGACTGGGGAGTGTTCAGGGTAGTGGAGAAACAGACTGGGGAGTGTTTAGGGTAGTAGAGAACAGACGGGGAGTGTTCAGGGTAGTGGAGAACAGACTGGGGAGTGTTCAGGGTAGTGGAGAAACAGACTGGGGAGTGTTCAGGTAGTGGAGAAACAGACTGGGGAGTGTTCAGGGTAGTGGAGAACAGACTGGGGAGTGTTCTAGGGGGTAGTGGAGAACAGACTGGGGAGTGTTCAGGGTAGTGGAGAACAGACTGGGGAGTGTTCAGGTAGTAGAGAACAGACAGGGGAGTGTTCAGGGTAGTAGAGAACAGACTGGGGAGTGTTCAGGGTAGTGGAGAACAGACTGGGGAGTGTTCAGGGTAGTGAGAGAACAGACTGGGGAGTGTTCAGGGTAGTAGAGAACAGACTGGGGAGTGTTCAGGGTAGTAGAGAAACAGACTGGGGAGTGTTCAGGTAGTAGAGAACAGACTGGGGAGTGTTCAGGTAGTAGAGAACAGACTGGGGAGTGTTCAGGTAGTAGAGAACAGACTGGGGAGTGTTCAAGGTAGTAGAGAACAGACTGGGGAGTGTTCAGGGTAGTGGAGAAACAGCCTGGGGAGTGTTCAGGTATTGGAGAAACAGACTGGGGAGTGTTCAGGTTAGTAGAGAACAGACTGGGGAGTGTTCAGGGTAGTGGAGAAACAGACGGGGGAGTGTTCAGGTAGTGGAGAACAGACTGGGGAGTGTTCAGGGTAGTGGAGAAACAGACTGGGGAGTGTCTCAGGGTAGTGGAGAAACAGACTGGGGAGTGTTCAGGGTAGTGGAGAAACAGACTGGGGAGTGTTCAGGGTAGTGGAGAACAGACTGGGGAGTGTTCAGGGTAGTGGAGAACAGACTGGGGAGTGTTTAGGTAGTGGAGAACAGACTGGGGAGTGTTCAGGGTAGTAGAGAACAGACTGGGGAGTGTTCAGGTTAGTAGAGAACAGACTGGGGAGTGTTCAGGGTAGTGGAGAAACAGACTGGGAGTGTCAGGTAGTGAGAACAGACTGGGGAGTGTTCAGGGTAGTGGAGAACAGACTGGGGAGTGTTCAGGGTAGTGGAGAACAGACTGGGGAGTGTTCAGGTAGTAGAGAACAGACTGGGGAGTGTTCAGGGTAGTGAGAACAGACTGGGGAGTGTTCAGGGTAGTAGAGAAACAGACTGGGGAGTGTTCAGGGTAGTGGAGAAACAGACTGGGGAGTGTTCAGGTAGTAGAGAAACAGACTGGGGAGTGTCTTAGGGTAGTGGAGAACAGACTGGGGAGTGTTCAGGGTAGTAGAGAACAGACTGGGGAGTGTTCAGGGTAGTGGAGAACAGACTGGGGAGTGTTCAGGGTAGTGGAGAACAGACTGGGGAGTTTCAGGTAGTAGAGAAACAGACTGGGGAGTGTTCCAGGTTGGTGGAGAACAGACTGGGGAGTGTTCAGGGTAGTGAGAAACAGACTGGGGAGTGTTCAGGGTATTAGAGAAACAGACTGGGGAGTGTTCAGGTAGTGGAGAACAGACTGGGGAGTGTTCAGGGTAGTGGAGAACAGACTGGGGAGTGTTCAGGGTAGTAGAGAAACAGACTGGGGAGTGTTCAGGGTAGTGGAGAACAGACTGGGGAGTGTTCAGGGTAGTGGAGAACAGACTGGGGAGTGTTCCAGGGTAGTAGAGAACAGACTGGGGAGTGTTCAGGGTAGTAGAGAACAGACTGGGGGAGTGTTCAGGTATTAGAGAACAGACTGGGGAGTGTTCAGGTAGTGAGAAACAGACTGGGGAGTGCTAGGGTAGTAGAGAACAGACTGGGGAGTGTTCAGGGTAGTAGAGAACAGACTGGGGAGTGTTCAGGGTAGTGGAGAAACAGACTGGGGAGTGTTCAGGGTAGTGGAGAACAGACTGGGGGAGTGTTCAGGTAGTGGAGAACAGACTGGGGAGTGTTCTAGGTAGTGGAGAACAGACTGGGGAGTGTTCAGGTAGTAGAGAAACAGACTGGGGAGTGTTCAGGGTAGTGGAGAACAGACTGGGGAGTGTTCAGGTAGTAGAGAAACAGACTGGGGAGTGTTCAGGGTAGTGGAGAACAGACTGGGGAGTGTTCAGGGTAGTGGAGAACAGACTGGGGAGTGTTCTGGGTAGTAGAGAACAGACTGGGGAGTGTTCAGGGTAGTAGAGAACAGACTGGGGAGTGTTCAGGGTAGTAGAGAACAGACTGGGGAGTGTTCAGGTAGTGGAGAACAGACTGGGGAGTGTTCAGGGTAGTGGAGAAACAGACTGGGGAGTGTTCAGGGTAGTAGAGAACAGACTGGGGAGTGTTCAGGCTAGTGGAGAAACAGACTGGGGAGTGTTCAGGGTAGTAGAGAAACAGACTGGGGAGTGTTCTAGGGTAGTGGAGAACAGACTGGGGAGTGTTCAGGTAGGGAGAACAGACTGGGGAGTGTTCAGGGTAGTGGAGAAACAGACTGGGGAGTGTTCAGGGTAGTGGAGAAACAGACTGGGGAGTGTTCAGGGTATTGGAGAACAGACTGGGGAGTGTTCAGGGTAGTGGAGAAACAGACTGGGGAGTGTTCAGGGTAGTGGAGAACAGACTGGGGAGTGTTCAGGTAGTGGAGAACAGCCTGGGGAGTGTTCAGGGTAGTAGAGAAACAGACTGGGGAGTGTTCAGGGTAGTGGAGAACAGACTGGGGAGTGTTTAGGGTAGTGGAGAAACAGACTGGGGAGTGTTCAGGGTAGTAGAGAACAGACTGGGGAGTGTTCAGGGTAGTGGAGAACAGACTGGGGAGTGTTCAGGGTATTAGAGAACAGACTGGGGAGTGTTCAGGGTAGTGGAGAACAGACTGGGGAGTGTTCTAGGGAGTAGAGAAACAGACTGGGGAGTGTTCAGGTAGTAGAGAACAGACGGGGGAGTGTTCAGGGTAGTAGAGAAACAGACTGGGGAGTGTTCAGGGTAGTAGAGAACAGCCTGGGGAGTGTTCAGGGTAGTAGAGAACAGACTGGGGGTGTTCAGGTAGTGGAGAACAGACTGGGGAGTGTTCAGGTAGTAGAGAACAGACTGGGGAGTGTTCTAGGGTAGTGGAGAACAGACTGGGGAGTGTTCAGGTAGTAGAGAACAGACTGGGGAGTGTTCAGGGTAGTGGAGAACAGACTGGGGAGTGTTCAGGTAGTAGAGAAACAGACTGGGAGTGTTCAGGGTAGTAGAGAACAGACTGGGGAGTGTTCAGGGTAGTGGAGAACAGACTGGGGAGTGTTCAGGCTAGTAGAGAAACAGACTGGGGAGTGTTCAGGTAGTAGAGAACAGACTGGGGAGTGTTCAGGGTAGTGGAGAACAGACTGGGGAGTGTTCAGGGTAGTAGAGAACAGACTGGGGAGTGTTCAGGGTAGTGGAGAACAGCCTGGGGAGTGTTCAGGGTAGTGGAGAACAGACTGGGGAGTGTTCAGGGTAGTAGAGAAACAGACAGGGGAGTGTTCAGGCTAGTAGAGAAACAGACTGGGGAGTGTTCAGGGTAGTAGAGAACAGACTGGGGAGTGTTCAGGTAGTAGAGAACAGACTGGGGAGTGTTCAGGGTAGTGGAGAACAGACTGGGGAGTGTCAGGGTAGTAGAGAAACAGACTGGGGAGTTCAGGTAGTAGAGAAACAGACTGGGGGAGTGTCCAGGCAGTAGAGAACAGACGGGGGGGGTGTTCAGGGTAGTAGAGAACAGACTGGGGAGTGTTCAGGGAAGTAGAGAACAGACTGGGGAGTGTTCAGGGTAGTGGAGAAACAGACTGGGGAGTGTTTAGGGTAGTAGAGAAACAGACTGGGGGAGTGTTTAGGGTAGTGGAGAAAAGACTGGGGAGTGTTTAGGGTAGTGGAGAACAGACTGGGGAGTGTTCAGGGTAGTGGAGAAACAGACTGGGGAGTGTTCAGGGTAGGAGAGAACAGCCTGGGGAGTGTTCAGGGTAGTGGAGAACAGACTGGGGAGTGTTCAGGGTAGTGGAGAACAGACTGGGGAGTGTTCAGGGTAGTAGAGAACAGACTGGGGAGTGTTCAGGGTAGTAGAGAACAGACTGGGGAGTGTTCAGGTAGTAGAGAAACAGACTGGGGAGTGTTCAGGGTAGTAGAGAAACAGACTGGGGAGTGTTCAGGGTAGTAGAGAAACAGACTGGGGAGTGTTCAGGGTAGTGGAGAAACAGACTGGGGAGTGTTCAGGGTAGTGGAGAAACAGACTGGGGAGTGTTCAGGTAGTGGAGAACAGACTGGGGAGTGTTCAGGGTAGTAGAGAACAGACTGGGGAGTGTTCAGGGTAGTAGAGAAACAGACTGGGGAGTGTTCAGGTAGTGGAGAAACAGACTGGGGAGTGTTCAGGGTAGGGAGAACAGACTGGGGAGTGTTCAGGTAGTAGAGAACAGACTGGGGAGTGTTCAGGTAGTGGAGAACAGACTGGGGAGTGTCCAGGGTAGTGGAGAAACAGACGGGGGAGTGTTCAGGTAGTAGAGAACAGACTGGGGAGTGTTCAGGAGTAGAGAAACAGACTGGGGAGTGTTCAGGGTAGTAGAGAACAGACTGGGGAGTGTTTAGGGTAGTGGAGAACAGACTGGGGAGTGTTCAGGTAGTAGAGAACAGACTGGGGAGTGTTCAGGGTAGTGGAGAAACAGACTGGGGAGTGTTCAGGGTAGTGGAGAAACAGACTGGGGAGTGTTTAGGTAGTAGAGAAACAGACTGGGGAGTGTTCAGGGTAGTGGAGAAACAGACTGGGGAGTGTTCAGGGTAGTGGAGAACAGACTGGGGAGTGTTCAGGGTAGTAGAGAACAGACTGGGGAGTGTTCAGGGTAGTGGAGAACAGACTGGGGAGTGTTCAGGGTAGTAGAGAACAGACTGGGGAGTGTTCAGGGTAGTGAGAACAGACGGTAGTAGAGACAGACTGGGGAGTGTTCAGGGTAGTGGAGAAACAGACTGGGGAGTGTTCAGGGTAGTGGAGAACAGACTGGGGAGTGTTCAGGGTAGTGGAGAACAGACTGGGAGTGTTCAGGTAGTGGAGAAACAGACTGGGGAGTGTTCAGGGTAGTAGAGAACAGACTGGGGAGTGTTCAGGGTAGTGGAGAAACAGACTGGGGAGTGTTCAGGGTAGTAGAGAACAGACGGGGGAGTGTTCAGGGTAGTAGAGAACAGACTGGGGAGTGTTCAGGGTAGTGGAGAACAGACTGGGGAGTGTTCAGGGTAGTAGAGAACAGACGGGGAGTGTTCAGGGTAGTGGAGAACAGACTTGGGAGTGTTCAGGTAGTAGAGAACAGACCTGGGGAGTGTTCAGGGTAGTGGAGAAACAGACTGGGGAGTGTTCAGGGTAGTAGAGAACAGACTGGGGAGTGTTCAGGTAGTGAGAACAGACTGGGGAGTGTTCAGGGTAGTGGAGAAACAGACTGGGGAGTGTTCAGGGTAGTGAGAAACAGACTGGGGAGTGTTCAGGGTAGTGGAGAAACAGACTGGGGAGTGTTCAGGGTAGTGGAGAAAGATCTGGGGAGTGTTCAGGGTAGTAGAGAACAGACGGGGGAGTGTTCAGGGTAGTAGAGAACAGACTGGGGAGTGTTCAGGTAGTAGAGAACAGACTGGGGAGTGTTCAGGGTAGTGGAGAACAGACTGGGGGAGTGTTCAGGGTAGTGGAGAAACAGACTGGGGAGTGTTCAGGTAGTGGAGAACAGACTGGGGAGTGTTCAGGGTAGTGGAGAACAGCCTGGGGAGTGTTCAGGGTAGTGGAGAAACAGACTGGGGAGTGTTCAGGGTAGTAGAGAGAACAGACTGGGGAGTGTTCAGGTAGTAGAGAACAGACTGGGGAGTGTTCAGGGTAGTGGAGAACAGACTGGGGAGTGTTCAGAGGTAGTAGAGAAACAGACTGGGGAGTGTTCAGGGTAGTAGAGAAACAGACTGGGGAGTGTTCAGGGTAGTGGAGAACAGACTGGGGAGTGTTTAGGTAGTGGAGAACTAGACTGTGGAGTGTTCAGGTAGAGAACAGACTGGGGAGTGTTCAGGGTAGTGGAGAACAGACTGGGGAGTGTTCAGGGTAGTGGAGAACAGACTGGGGAGTGTTCAGGGTAGTAGAGAACAGACTAGGGGAGTGTTCAGGGTAGTAGAGAACAGACTGGGGAGTGTTCAGGTAGTGGAGAACAGACTGGGGAGTGTTCAGGGTAGTAGAGAACAGCCTGGGGAGTGTTCAGGCTAGTAGAGAAACAGACTGGGGAGTGTTCAGGGTAGTGGAGAAACAGACTGGGGAGTGTTCAGGTAGTGGAGAAACAGACTGGGGAGTGTTCAGGGTAGTGGAGAAACAGACTGGGGAGTGTTCAGGGTAGTGGAGAACAGCCTGGGGAGTGTTCAGGGTAGTAGAGAACAGACTGGGGAGTGTTCAGGGTAGTGGAGAACAGACTGGGGAGTGTTCAGGGTAGTGGAGAACAGACTGGGGAGTGTTCAGGGTAGTGGAGAACAGACTGGGGAGTGTTCAGGGTAGTAGAGAACAGACTGGGGAGTGTTCAGGTAGTGGAGAACAGACTGGGGAGTGTTCAGGGTAGTGGAGAACAGACTGGGGAGTGTTCAGGGTAGTAGAGAACAGACTGGGGAGTGTTCAGGGTAGTAGAGAACAGACTGGGGAGTGTTCAGGGTAGTGGAGAACAGACTGGGGAGTGTTCAGGGTAGTAGAGAACAGACTGGGGAGTGTTCAGGGTAGTAGAGAACAGACGGGGAGTGTTCAGGTAGTGGAGAACAGACTGGGGAGTGTTCAGGGTAGTAGAGAAACAGACTGGGGAGTGTTCAGGTAGTGGAGAACAGACTGGGGAGTGTTCAGGGTAGTGGAGAACAGACTGAGGAGTGTTCAGGTAGTGGAGAACAGACTGGGGAGTGTTCAGGGTAGTGGAGAACAGACTGGGGGAGTGTTCAGGGTAGTAGAGAACAGACTGGGGAGTGTTCAGGTAGTAGAGAACAGACTGGGGAGTGTTCAGGGTAGTGAGAAACAGACTGGGGAGTGTTCAGGGTAGTGGAGAAACAGACTGGGGAGTGTTCAGGGGTAGTGGAGAAACAGACTGGGGAGTGTTCAGGGTAGTAGAGAACAGACTGGGGAGTGTTCAGGGTAGTGGAGAACAGCCTGGGGGAGTGTTCAGGGTAGTGGAGAACAGACTGGGAGTGTTCAGGGTAGTGGAGAACAGACTGGGGAGTGTTCAGGTAGTAGAGAACAGACTGGGGAGTGTTCAGGGTAGTGGAGAACAGACTGGGGAGTGTTCAGGGTAGTGGAGAAACAGACTGGGGAGTGTTCAGGTTAGCTAGAGAACAGACTGGGGAGTGTTCAGGGTAGTAGAGAAACAGACTGGGAAGTGTTCAGGGTAGTAGAGAAACAGACTGGGGAGTGTTCAGGGTAGTAGAGAACAGCCTGGGGAGTGTTCAGGGTAGTAGAGAACAGACTGGGGAGTGTTCAGGGTAGTGGAGAACAGACTGGGGAGTGTTCAGGGTAGTAGAGAACAGACTGGGGAGTGTTCAGGGTAGTAGAGAACAGACTGGGGAGTGTTCAGGGTAGTAGAGAACAGACTGGGGAGTGTTCAGGGTAGTGGAGAACAGCCTGGGGAGTGTTCAGGGTATTGGAGAACAGACTGGGGAGTGTTCAGGTAGTAGAGAACAGACTGGGGAGTGTTCAGGGTAGTGGAGAAACAGACTGGGGAGTGTTCAGGGTAGTGGAGAACAGACTGGGGAGTGTTCAGGTAGTAGAGAACAGACTGGGGAGTGTTCAGGGTAGTAGAGAACAGACTGGGGAGTGTTCAGGGTAGTAGAGAACAGACTGGGGAGTGTTCAGGGTATTGGAGAACAGACTGGGGAGTGTTCAGGGTAGTAGAGAAACAGACTGGGGAGTGTTCAGGGTAGTAGAGAACAGACGGGGAGTGTTCAGGGTAGCAGAGAAACAGACTGGGGAGTGTTCAGGTAGTGGAGAACAGACTGGGAGTGTTCAGGGTAGTAGAGAACAGACTGGGGAGTGTTCAGGTAGTAGAGAACAGACTGGGGAGTGTTCAGGGTAGTAGAGAACAGACTGGGGAGTTTCAGGTAGGAGAACAGACGGGGGAGTGTTCAGGGTAGTAGAGAACAGACTGGGGAGTGTTCAGGGTAGTAGAGAACAGACTGGGGAGTGTTCAGGGTAGTGGAGAAACAGACTGGGGGAGTGTTCAGGGTAGTGGAGAAACAGACTGGGGAGTGTTCAGGGTAGTAGAGAAACAGACTGGGGAGTGTTCAGGGTAGTGGAGAAACAGACTGGGGAGTGTTCAGGGTAGTAGAGAAACAGACTGGGGAGTGTTCAGGGTAGTGGAGAACAGACTGGGGAGTGTTCAGGGTAGTGGAGAAACAGACTGGGGAGTGTTCAGGGTAGTAGAGAAACAGACTGGGGAGTGTTCAGGGTAGTAGAGAAACAGACTGGGGGAGTGTTCAGGGTAGTGGAGAACAGACTGGGGAGTGTTCAGGGTAGTAGAGAAACAGACTGGGGAGTGTTCAGGGTAGTGGAGAACAGACGGGGAGTGTTCAGGGTAGTAGAGAACAGACTGGGAGTGTTCAGGGTAGTAGAGAACAGACTGGGGAGTGTTCAGGGTAGTAGAGAACAGACGGGGGAGTGTTCAGGGTAGAAGAGAACAGACTGGGGAGTGTTCAGGGTAGTAGAGAACAGACGGGGGAGTGTTCAGGGTAGTAGAGAACAGACGGGGGAGTGTTCAGGGTAGTAGAGAACAGACGGGGAGTGTTCAGGTAGTAGAGAACAGACTGGGGAGTGTTCAGGTAGTGGAGAACAGACTGGGGAGTGTTCAGGGTAGTAGAGAAACAGACTGGGGAGTGTTCAGGGTAGTAGAGAACAGACTGGGGAGTGTTCAGGTAGTAGAGAACAGACGGGGGAGTGTTCAGGGTAGTGGAGAACAGACTGGGGAGTGTTCAGGGTAGTGGAGAACAGACTGGGGGAGTGTTCAGGGTAGTAGAGAACAGACGGGGGAGGGGTCAGGGTAGAGGAGAACAGACTGGGGAGTGTTCAGGTAGTGGAGAAACAGACTGGGAGTGTTCAGGGTAGTAGAGAAACAGACGGGGAGTGTTCAGGGTAGTAGAGAACAGACTGGGGAGTGTTCAGGGTAGTAGAGAACAGACTGGGGAGTGTTCAGGGTAGTAGAGAACAGACTGGGGAGTGTTCAGGGTAGTGGAGAACAGACTGGGGAGTGTTCAGGGTAGTGGAGAACAGACTGGGGAGTGTTCAGGGTAGTGGAGAACAGCCTGGGGAGTGTTCAGGGTAGTAGAGAACAGACTGGGGAGTGTTCAGGGTAGTAGAGAACAGACTGGGGAGTGTTCAGGTAGGGAGAACAGACTGGGGAGTGTTCAGGGTAGTAGAGAACAGACTGGGGAGTGTTCAGGGTAGTAGAGAACAGACTGGGGAGTGTTCAGGGTAGTGGAGAAACAGACTGGGGGAGTGTTCAGGGTAGTGGAGAAACAGACTGGGGAGTGTTCAGGGTAGTGAGAACAGACTGGGGGAGTGTTCAGGGTAGTAGAGAACAGACTGGGGAGTGTTCAGGGTAGTAGAGAACAGACGGGGGAGTGTTCAGGGTAGTAGAGAACAGACTGGGGAGTGTTCAGGGTAGTGGAGAACAGCCTGGGGAGTGTTCAGGGTAGTGGAGAACAGACAGGGGAGTGTTCAGGGTAGTGGAGAACAGACTGGGGAGTGTTCAGGGTAGTAGAGAACAGACGGGGGAGTGTTCAGGGTAGTAGAGAACAGACGGGGGAGTGTTCAGGGTAGTAGAGAACAGACTGGGGAGTGTTCAGGGTAGTAGAGAACAGCCTGGGGAGTGTTCAGGGTAGTAGAGAACAGACTGGGGAGTGTTCAGGGTAGTAGAGAACAGACTGGGGAGTGTTCAGGGTAGTAGAGAACAGACTGGGGAGTGTTCAGGGTAGTGGAGAAACAGACTGGGGAGTGTTCAGGGTAGTAAGAGAACAGACTGGGGAGTGTTCAGGGTAGTGGAGAACAGCCTGGGGAGTGTTCAGGGTAGTAGAGAAACAGACTGGGGGAGTGTTCAGGGTAGTAGAGAACAGACGGGGGAGTGTTCAGGGTAGTGGAGAACAGACTGGGGAGTGTTCAGGGTAGTGGAGAACAGACTGGGGAGTGTTCAGGGTAGTAGAGAACAGACTGGGGAGTGTTCAGGGTAGTGGAGAACAGACTGGGGAGTGTTCAGGGTAGTAGAGAACAGACTGGGGAGTGTTCAGGGTAGTAGAGAACAGACGGGGGAGTGTTCAGGTAGTGGAGAACAGACTGGGGAGTGTTCAGGTAGTGGAGAAACAGACTGGGGAGTGTTCAGGGTAGTAGAGAACAGACTGGGGAGTGTTCAGGGTAGTAGAGAAACAGACTGGGGAGTGTTCAGGGTAGTGGAGAAACAGACTGGGGAGTGTTCAGGGTAGTGAAGAACAGACTGGGGAGTGTTCAGGGTAGTAGAGAAACAGACTGGGGAGTGTTCAGGGTAGAGAGAACAGACTGGGGAGTGTTCAGGGTAGTGGAGAACAGACTGGGGGAGTGTTCAGGGTAGTGGAGAACAGACTGGGTAGTGTTCAGGGTAGTGGAGAACAGACTGGGGAGTGTTCAGGGTAGTAGAGAACAGACTGGGGAGTGTTCAGGTAGTGGAGAACAGACTGGGGAGTGTTCAGGGTAGTGGAGAACAGACTGGGGAGTGTTCAGGTAGTGGAGAACAGACTGGGGAGTGTTCAGGGTAGTAGAGAACAGACTGGGGAGTGTTCAGGGTAGTAGAGAAAACAGACTGGGGAGTGTTCAGGGTAGTAGAGAACAGACTGGGGAGTGTTCAGGGTAGTAGAGAACAGACTGGGGAGTGTTCAGGGTAGTGGAGAACAGACTGGGGAGTGTTCAGGGTAGTAGAGAAACAGACTGGGGAGTGTTCAGGGTAGTGGAGAAACAGACTGGGGAGTGTTCAGGTAGTAGAGAACAGACTGGGGAGTGTTCAGGGTAGTGGAGAACAGCCTGGGGAGTGTTCAGGGTAGTGGAGAACAGACTGGGGAGTGTTCAGGGTAGTGGAGAACAGACTGGGGAGTGTTCAGGGTAGTGGAGAACAGACTGGGGAGTGTTCAGGGTAGTGGAGAACAGACTGGGGAGTGTTCAGGGTAGTAGAGAACAGACGGGGGAGTGTTCAGGGTATTGGAGAACAGACTGGGGAGTGTTCAGGTTAGTAAATAACAGACTGGGGAGTGTTCAGGGTAGTAGAGAACAGACTGGGTAGTGTTCAGGGTAGTGGAGAACAGACTGGGGAGTGTTCAGGGTAGTGGAGAACAGCCTGGGGAGTGTTCAGGGTAGTAGAGAACAGACTGGGAGTGTTCAGGTAGTAGAGAACAGACTGGGGAGTGTTCAGGGTAGTGGAGAACAGACTGGGGAGTGTTCAGGTAGTAGAGAACAGACTGGGGGAGTGTTCAGGGTAGTGAGAACAGACGGGGGAGTGTTCAGGGTAGTAGAGAACAGACGGGGAGTGCTTCAGGGTAGTAGAGAACAGACTGGGGAGTGTTCAGGGTAGTGGAGAAACAGACTGGGGAGTGTTCAGGTAGTGGAGAACAGACTGGGGAGTGTTCAGGTAGTAGAGAACAGACTGGGGAGTGTTCAGGGTAGTGGAGAACAGACTGGGGAGTGTTCAGGTAGTGGAGAACAGACTGGGGAGTGTTCAGGGTAGTGGAGAACAGACTGGGGGAGTGTTCAGGGTAGTGGAGAACAGACTGGGAGTGTTCAGGGTAGTGGAGAACAGACTGGGGAGTGTTCAGGTATTGGAGAAACAGACTGGGGAGTGTTCAGGGTAGTAGAGAACAGACGGGGGAGTGTTCAGGGTAGTAGAGAACAGACTGGGGAGTGTTCAGGGTAGTGGAGAACAGCCTGGGGAGTGTTCAGGGTAGTAGAGAACAGACTGGGGAGTGTTCAGGGTAGTAGAGAACAGACTGGGGAGTGTTCAGGGTAGTAGAGAACAGACTGGGGAGTGTTCAGGGTAGTAGAGAACAGACTGGGGAGTGTTCAGGGTAGTGGAGAACAGACTGGGGAGTGTTCAGGGTAGTGGAGAAACAGACTGGGGGAGTGTTCAGGGTAGTAGAGAACAGACTGGGGAGTGTTCAGGGTAGTGGAGAACAGACTGGGGAGTGTTCAGGTTAGTAGAGAACAGACTGGGGAGTGTTCAGGTAGTAGAGAAACAGACTGGGGAGTGTTCAGGGTATAGAGAAACAGACTGGGGAGTGTTCAGGTAGTAGAGAACAGACTGGGGAGTGTTCAGGGTAGTAGAGAACAGACTGGGGAGTGTTCAGGGTAGTAGAGAACAGACTGAGGGAGTGTTCAGGGTAGTGGAGAACAGACTGGGGAGTGTTCAGGGTAGTAGAGAACAGACTGGGGAGTGTTCAGGGTAGTGGAGAAACAGACTGGGGAGTGTTCAGGGTAGTGGAGAACAGACTGGGGAGTGTTCAGGGTAGTGGAGAACAGACTGGGGAGTGTTCAGGGTAGTGGAGAAACAGACTGGGGAGTGTTCAGGGTAGCTAGAGAACAGACTGGGAGTGTTCAGGGTAGTAGAGAACAGACTGGGGAGTGTTCAGGGTAGTGGAGAAACAGCCTGGGGAGTGTTCAGGGTAGTGGAGAACAGACTGGGGAGTGTTCAGGGTAGTGGAGAAACAGACTGGGGAGTGTTCAGGTAGTAGAGAACAGATTGGGGAGTGTTCAGGGTAGTAGAGAACAGACTGGGGAGTGTTCAGGTTAGTAAATAACAGACTGGGGAGTGTTCAGAGAAGTGGAGAACAGCCTGGGGAGTGTTCAGGGTATTGGAGAACAGCCTGGGGAGTGTTCAGGGTAGTAGAGAACAGACTGGGGAGTGTTCAGGGTAGTGGAGAACAGACTGGGGAGTGTTCAGGGTAGTGGAGAACAGACTGGGGAGTGTTCAGGGTAGTGGAGAACAGACTGGGGAGTGTTCAGGGTAGTAGAGAACAGACTGGGGAGTGTTCAGGGTAGTAGAGAACAGACTGGGGAGTGTTCAGGGTAGTAGAGAACAGACTGGGGAGTGTTCAGGGTAGTGGAGAACAGACTGGGGAGTGTTCAGGGTAGTAGAGAACAGACTGGGGAGTGTTCAGGGTAGTAGAACAGACGGGGAGTGTTCAGGGTAGTAGAGAACAGACTGGGGAGTGTTCAGGTAGTAGAGAACAGACTGGGGAGTGTTCAGGGTAGTAGAGAACAGACTGGGGAGTGTTCAGGGTAGTAGAGAACAGACTGGGGAGTGTTCAGGGTAGTGGAGAACAGACTGGGGAGTGTTCAGGGTAGTGGAGAACAGACTGGGGAGTGTTCAGAGTAGTGAGAGAACAGACTGGGGAGTGTTCAGGGTAGTAGAGAACAGCCTGGGGAGTGTTCAGGGTAGTAGAGAACAGACTGGGGAGTGTTCAGGGTAGTGGAGAACAGACTGGGGAGTGTTCAGGGTAGTGGAGAACAGACTGGGGAGTGTTCAGGGTAGTAGAGAACAGACGGGGGAGTGTTCAGGGTAGTAGAGAAACAGACTGGGGAGTGTTCAGGGTAGTAGAGAACAGACTGGGGAGTGTTCAGGGTAGTAGAGAAACAGACTGGGGAGTGTTCAGGGTAGTGGAGAACAGACTGGGGAGTGTTCAGGGTAGTGGAGAACAGACTGGGGAGTGTTCAGGGTAGTAGAGAACAGACTGGGAGTGTTCAGAGAGTGGAGAACAGCCTGGGAGTGTTCAGGGTAGTAGAGAAACAGCCTGGGGAGTGTTCAGGGTAGTGGAGAAACAGACTGGGGAGTGTTCAGGGTAGTGGAGAACAGACTGGGGAGTGTTCAGGTAGTAGAGAACAGACTGGGGAGTGTTCAGGGTAGTGGAGAACAGACTGGGGAGTGTTCAGGGTAGTGGAGAACAGACTGGGGAGTGTTCAGGGTAGTAGAGAACAGACTGGGGTGTTCAGGGTAGTAGAGAACTAGACTGGGGAGTGTTCAGGGTAGTAGAGAACAGACTGGGGAGTGTTCAGGGTAGTGGAGAACAGACTGGGGAGTGTTCAGGGTAGTGGAGAAACAGACTGGGGAGTGTTCAGGGTAGTGGAGAACAGACTGGGGAGTGTTCAGGGTAGTAGAGAACAGACTGGGGAGTGTTCAGGTTAGTAGAGAACAGACTGGGGAGTGTTCAGGGTAGTAGAGAACAGACGGGGGAGTGTTCAGGGTAGTGGAGAACAGACTGGGGAGTGTTCAGGGTAGTGGAGAACAGACTGGGGAGTGTTCAGGGTAGTGAGAACAGACTGGGGAGTGTTCAGGGTAGTAGAGAACAGACTGGGAGTGTTCAGGGTAGTGGAGAAACAGCCTGGGGAGTGTTCAGGTAGTAGAGAACAGACTGGGGAGTGTTCAGGTAGTAGAGAGAACAGACTGGGGAGTGTTCAGGGTATTGGAGAACAGACTGGGAGTGTTCAGGGTAGTAGAGAACAGACGGGAAGTGTTCAGGGTATTGGAGAAACAGACTGGGGAGTGTTCAGGGTAGTGGAGAACAGACTGGGGGAGTGTTCAGGGTAGTAGAGAAACAGACTGGGGAGTGTTCAGGGTATTGGAGAACAGACTGGGGAGTGTTCAGGGTAGTGGAGAACAGACTGGAGTGTTCAGGGTAGTAGAACAGACTGGGGAGTGTTCAGGGTAGTGGAGAACAGACGGGGAGTGTTCAGGGTAGTGGAGAACAGACTGGGGAGTGTTCAGGGTAGTGGAGAAACAGACTGGGGAGTGTTCAGGGTAGTAGAGAGAACAGACGGGGGAGTGTTCAGGGTAGTAGAGAACAGACTGGGGAGTGTTCAGGGTAGTGGAGAACAGCCTGGGGAGTGTTCAGGGTAGTAGAGAACAGACTGGGGAGTGTTCAGGGTAGTAGAGAACAGACTGGGGAGTGTTCAGGGTAGTAGAGAACAGACGGGGAGTGTTCAGGGTAGTAGAGAACAGACGGGGGAGTGTTCAGGGTATTGGAGAACAGACTGGGGAGTGTTCAGGGTAGTGAGAAACAGACTGGGGAGTGTTCAGGGTAGTAGAGAAACAGACTGGGGAGTGTTCAGGGTAGTGGAGAACAGACTGGGGAGTGTTCAGGGTAGTGGAGAAACAGACTGGGGAGTGTTCAGGGTAGTGAGAGAAACAGACTGGGAGTGTTCAGGGTAGTAGAGAACAGACGGGGAGTGTTCAGGGTAGTGGAGAAACAGACTGGGGGAGTGTTCAGGGTATTGGAGAAACAGACTGGGGAGTGTTCAGGGTAGTAGAGAAACAGACGGGGAGTGTTCAGGGTAGTAGAGAACAGACTGGGGAGTGTTCAGGGTAGTAGAGAACAGACTGGGGAGTGTTCAGGTAGTAGAGAACAGACTGGGGAGTGTTCAGGGTAGTGGAGAACAGACTGGGAGTGTTCAGGGTAGTGGAGAACAGACTGGGGAGTGTTCAGGGTAGTAGAGAACAGACGGGGGAGTGTTCAGGGTAGTAGAGAACAGACTGGGGAGTGTTCAGGGTAGTAGAGAACAGACTGGGGAGTGTTCAGGGTAGTGGAGAACAGACTGGGGAGTGTTCAGGGTAGTGGAGAACAGACTGGGGAGTGTTCAGGGTAGTGGAGAACAGACTGGGGAGTGTTCAGGGTAGTGAGAGAACAGACTGGGAGTGTTCAGGGTAGTGGAGAACAGACAGGGGAGTGTTCAGGTTAGTAAATAACAGACTGGGGAGTGTTCAGGGTAGTAGAGAACAGACTGGGGAGTGTTCAGGGTAGTGGAGAACAGCCTGGGGAGTGTTCAGGGTAGTAGAGAACAGACTGGGGAGTGTTCAGGGTAGTGGAGAACAGCCTGGGGAGTGTTCAGGGTAGTGGAGAACAGACTGGGGAGTGTTCAGGGTAGTAGAGAACAGACTGGGGAGTGTTCAGGGTAGTGGAGAACAGACTGGGGAGTGTTCAGGGTAGTAGAGAAACAGACTGGGGAGTGTTCAGGGTAGTAGAGAACAGACTGGGAGTGTTCAGGGTAGTGGAGAACAGACTGGGGAGTGTTCAGGGTAGTGGAGAAACAGACTGGGGAGTGTTCAGGGTAGTAGAGAACAGACTGGGGAGTGTTCAGGGTAGTAGAGAAACAGACTGGGGAGTGTTCAGGGTAGTAGAGAACAGACGGGGAGTGTTCAGTGTAGTAGAGAACAGACTGGGGAGTGTTCAGGTAGTGGAGAAACAGACTGGGGAGTGTTCAGGGTAGTGGAGAACAGACTGGGGAGTGTTCAGGGTAGGGGAGAACAGACTGGGGAGTGTTCAGGGAAGTGGAGAACAGACTGGGGAGTGT
Source organism: Coregonus clupeaformis (assembly GCF_020615455.1). Taxonomy (NCBI): domain Eukaryota; kingdom Metazoa; phylum Chordata; class Actinopteri; order Salmoniformes; family Salmonidae; genus Coregonus; species Coregonus clupeaformis. The sequence goes on along the minus strand of NW_025533568.1, from coordinate 736,947 downwards.
TCAGGGTAGTGGAGAACAGACGGGGAGTGTTCAGGTAGTAGAGAACAGACTGGGGAGTGTTCAGGGTATTGGAGAACAGACTGGGGAGTGTTCAGGGTAGTGGAGAATCAGACTGGGGAGTGTTCAGGGTAGTAGAGAACAGACTGGGGAGTGTTCAGGGTAGTAGAGAACAGCCTGGGGAGTGTTCAGGTAGTGGAGAACAGACTGGGGAGTGTTCAGGGTAGTGGAGAACAGACTGGGGAGTGTTCAGGGTAGTAGAGAAACAGACTGGGGGAGTGTTCAGGGTATTGGAGAACAGCCTGGGGAGTGTTCAGGGTAGTAGAGAACAGACTGGGGAGTGTTCAGGGTAGTAGAGAACAGACTGGGGAGTGTTTAGGGTAGTGGAAAACAGACTGGGGAGTGTTCAGGGTAGTGGAGAACAGACTGGGGAGTGTTCAGGGTAGTGGAGAACAGCCTGGGTAGTGTTCAGGGTAGTGGAGAACAGACTGGGGAGTGTTCAGGGTAGTGGAGAACAGACTGGGGAGTGTTCAGGGTAGTGGAGAAAAAGACTGGGGAGTGTTCAAGGGTAGTGGAGAACAGACTGGGGAGTGTTCAGGGTAGTGGAGAACAGACTGGGGAGTGTTCAGGTATTGGAGAACAGACTGGGGAGTGTTCAGGGTAGTAGAGAACAGACTGGGGAGTGTTCAGGGTAGTGGAGAACAGCCTGGGGAGTGTTCAGGGTAGTGGAGAACAGCCTGGGGAGTGTTCAGGGTAGTGGAGAACAGACTGGGGAGTGTTCAGGGTAGTAGAGAACAGACTGGGGAGTGTTCAGGGTAGTAGAGAACAGCCTGGGAGTGTTCAGTGTAGTAGAGAACAGACTGGGGAGTGTTCAGGGTAGTGGAGAACAGCCTGGGGAGTGTTCAGGGTAGGAGAGAACAGCCTGGGTAGTATTCAGGGTAGTGGAGAACAGACTGGGGAGTGTTCAGGGTAGTAGAGAACAGACTTGGGAGTGTTCAGGGTAGTGGAGAACAGACTGGGGAGTGTTCAGTGTAGTGGAGAACAGACTGGGGAGTGTTCAGGGTAGTGGAGAACAGACTGGGGAGTGTTCAGGGTAGTGGAGAACAGACTGGGGAGTGTTCAGGGTAGTAGAGAACAGACTGGGGAGTGTTCAGGGTAGTGGAGAACAGACTGGGGAGTGTTCAGGGTAGTGGAGAACAGACTGGGGAGTGTTCAGGGTAGTGGAGAACAGACTGGGGAGTGTTCAGGGTAGTGGAGAACAGACTGGGGAGTGTTCAGGGTAGTAGAGAACAGACTGGGGAGTGTTCAGGTTAGTAAATAACAGACTGGGGAGTGTTCAGAGAAGTGGAGAACAGCCTGGGGAGTGTTCAGGGTAGTGGAGAACAGACTGGGGGAGTGTTCAGGGTAGTGGAGAACAGACTGGGGAGTGTTCAGGTTAGTAAATAACAGACTGGGGAGTGTTCAGGGTAGTGGAGAACAGACTGGGGAGTGTTCAGGGTAGTGGAGAACAGACTGGGGAGTGTTCAGGGTAGTGGAGAACAGACTGGGGAGTGTTCAGGGTAGTGGAGAACAGACTGGGGAGTGTTCAGGGTAGTGGAGAACAGATTGGGTAGTGTTCAGGGTAGTGGAGAACAGACTGGGGAGTGTTCAGGGTAGTGGAGAACAGACTGGGGAGTGTTCAGGGAAGTGGAGAACAGCCTGGGGAGTGTTCAGGGTAGTGGAGAACAGACTGGGGAGTGTTCAGGGTAGTGGAGAACAGACTGGGGAGTGTTCAGGGTAGTGGAGAACAGACTGGGGAGTGTTCAGGGTAGTAGAGAACAGACTGGGGAGTGTTCAGAGAAGTGGAAAACAGCCTGGGGAGTGTTCAGGGTAGTCGGGAACAGACTGGGGAGTGTTCAGGGTAGTAGAGAACAGACTGGGGAGTGTTCAGGGAAGTGGAGAACAGACTGGGGAGTGTTCATGGTAGTGGATAACAGACTGGGGATTGTTCAGGGTAGTGGAGAACAGACTGGGGAGTGTTCAGGGTAGTAGAAAACAGACTGGGGAGTGTTCAGGGTAGTGGAGAACAGACTGGGGAGTGTTCAGGGTAGTGGAGAACAGCCTGGGGAGTGTTCAGGGTAGTAGAGAACAGACTGGGGAGTGTTCAGGGTATTGGAGAACAGCCTGGGGAGTGTTCAGGGTAGTAGAGAACAGACTGGGGAGTGTTCATGGTAGTGGAGAAACAGCCTGGGTAGTGTTCAGGGTAGTGGAGAACAGACTGGGGAGTGTTCAGGGTAGTGGAGAACAGCCTGGGTAGTGTTCAGGGTAGTGGAGAACAGACTGGGGAGTGTTCAGGGTAGTGGAGAAGAGACTGTGGAGTGTTCAGGGTAGGAGAGAACAGACTGTGGAGTGTTCAGGGTAGTGGAGAACAGACTGGGGAGTGTTCAGGGTAGTGGAGAACAGCCTGGGTAGTGTTCAGGGTAGTGGAGAACAGCCTGGGTAGTGTTCAGGGTAGTAGAGAACAGACTGGGGAGTGTTCAGGGTAGTGGAGAAGAGACTGTGGAGTGTTCAGGGTAGGAGAGAACAGACTGGGGAGTGTTCAGGGTAGTAGAGAACAGCCTGGGAGTGTTCAGTGTAGTAGAGAACAGATTGGGGAGTGTTCAGGGTAGTGGAGAAGAGACTGGGGAGTGTTCAGGGTAGGAGAGAACAGACTGGGGAGGGTTCAGGGTAGTAGAGAACAGCCTGGGAGTGTTCAGTGTAGTAGAGAACAGATTGGGGAGTGTTCAGGGTAGTGGAGAACAGCCTGGGGGGTGTTCAGGGTAGGAGAGAAGAGCCTGGGTAGTATTCAGGGTAGTGGAGAACAGACTGGGGAGTGTACAGGGTAGTGGAGAACAGACTGGGTAGTATTCAGGGTAGTGGAGAACAGACTGGGGAGTGTACAGGGTAGTGGAGAAACAGACTGGGGAGTGTTCAGGGTAGTGGAGAACAGACTGGGGAGTGTTCAGGGTAGTAGAGAACAGACTGGGGAGTGTTCAGGGTAGTAGAGAAACAGACTGGGGTGTGTTCATTGTAGTAGAGAACAGACTGGGGAGTGTTCAGAGTAGTAGAGAACAGACTGGGGAGTGTTCAGGTTAGTAAATAACAGACTGGGGAGTGTTCAGAGAAGTGGAGAACAGCCTGGGGAGTGTTCAGGGTAGTAGAGAACAGACTGGGGAGTGTTCAGGGTAGTAGAGAACAGACTGGGGAGTGTTCAGGGTAGTGGAGAACAGACTGGGGAGTGTTCAGGGTAGTGGAAAACAGACTGGGGAGTGTTCAGGGTATTGGTGAACAGACTGGGGAGTGTTCAGGGTAGTGGAGAACAGACTGGGGAGTGTTCAGGGTAGTGGAGAACAGACTGGGGAGTGTTCAGGGTAGTGGAGAACAGACTGGGGAGTGTTCAGGGTAGTGGAGAACAGACTGGGGAGTGTTCAGGGTAGTAGAGAACAGATTGGGGAGTGTTCAGGGTAGTAGTGAACAGACTGGGGAGTGTTGAGGGTAGTAGACAACATGGTAGACTGGCCTCACACCCATTCACAGTACCAGGTCACATACACATACAGACAGACAGCCAGACAGCCAGACAGGTAGACAGAGACAGATAGACAGATAGACAGAGACAGACAGACAGACAGACAGACAGGCAGGCAGGCAGCGCAGGCAGACAGACAGACAGACAGACAGACAGACAGACAGACAGACAGACAGACAGACACAGGCAGGCAGAGCAGGCGAGGCAGGCAGGCAGGCAGGCAGGCAGGCAGGCAGGCAGGCAGGCAGGCAGGCACGAGCAGGCGGGCAAGGCAGGCAGGCATGGAGACATTAGCCAGACAAGTAGACAGAGACAGACAGAATGACAGCAGGAGACAGAGTTAGACAGAATGACAGGCAGGAGACAGACAGACAGACAGGCAGGCAGGTTGACAGAGACAGCAGGCAGGCAAGCGAAGCGACGAGCGACGCGGCGAGCGCATGTGGCGAGAGGCTGGCGAAGCGAAGCCAGCGAAGCGAGCGAAGCGGCGATGGCGCGGAGCATGGCCAGTGGATGATGGGCGAAGCCCAGGCAAGGCAAACCACCAGCCAGGCCAACCCAAGCCAGCGGCAGGCAGCAGCAGGCAGCAGGCAGGCAGGCAGGCAGGCATTAGCCAGACAAGTAGACAGAGAGACAGAATGACAGGCAGACAGACAGGCAGGCCGGTTCGACAGAGACAGACAGACAGACAGACAGGAGCAAGATACAGGTAGACAGAGACATATGTACAGACCGACAGACAGACAGACAGACAGACAGGCAGGCAGTTATGGAGACAGAGAGACAGGCAGGTAGACAGAGACAGACAGAATGACAGGCAGGGAGACAGACAGACAGACAGACAGACAGACAGACAGGAAGGTTGACAGAGACAGACGTACAGACAGACAGACAGACAGACAGGAAGGTTGACAGAGACAGACGTACAGACAGACAGACAGACATACAGACAGACAGACAGACAGACAAAAAGGAGCAAAGAGACAGCCAGACAGACAGGCAGGTAGACAGAGACAGACAGACAGACAGACAGACAGACAGACAGACAGACAGACAGACAGACAGACAGACAGGCAGGCAGGCAGGCAGGCAGGCAGGCAGGCAGGCGGCGGCAGGCAGGCAGGCAGGCAGGCAGGCAGGCAGGTAGGCAGGCAGGCAGGCAGGCATGGAGACATTAGCCAGACAAGTAGACAGAGACAGACAGAATGACAGGCAGGGAGACAGAGTTAGACAGAATGACAGGCAGGGAGACAGACAGACAGACAGGCAGGCAGGCAGGTTGACAGAGACAGACGTACAGACAGACAGACAGACAGACAGACAGACAGACAGGGAGCAAGATACAGCCAGACAGGTAGACAGAGACATATGTACAGACAGACAGACAGACAGGCAGGCAGGCAGGCAGGCAGGCAGTTATGGAGACAGAGAGACAGGCAGGTAGACAGAGACAGACAGAATGACAGGCAGGGAGACAGACAGACAGACAGACAGACAGACATACAGACAGGAAGGTTGACAGAGACAGACAGACAGACAGACAGACAGACAGACAGACAGACAGACAGACAGACAGACAGACAGGGAGCAAGAGACAGCCAGACAGGTAGACCGAGACATGCGTACAGACAGACAGACAGACATGCAGGGAGACAGAAGGCAGGCAGGGAGACAGACAGACAGGCAGGCAGGTAGACAGAGACAGACAGACAGCCAGACAGGTAGGGAGTCAGACAGAGACGGACGGACGGACGGACGGACGGACGGACGGACGGACAGACAGACAGACAGGGAGACAGACAGACAGACAGGGAGACAGACAGACAGGGAGACAGACAGGGAGACAGGCAGGGAGACCGGCAAGCACATCGTCAGCTCAGCTCCCTCCGTTCATTCATAATTCTCCAGGTGGAGACTCACACTGGGTGGTGATGCATGCCTGCCTGCCTGTCTGTCTGCCTGCCTGCCTGCCTGCCTGCCTCTCTGTCTGTCTGTCTCTGGCTTTTCTCTCCAGCAGTTCTCTGTCTGTCTCTGGTTCTTCTCTCCAGCAGTTCTCTGTCTGTCTCTGGCTTTTCTTTTCAGCAGTTCTCTGTCTGTCTCTGGCTCTTCTCTCCAGCAGTTCTCTGTCTGTCTCTGGCTTTGCTTCAAGGATGTCTGTCACAACATTGTTTTGTTCCGTATCACTGAAAGCCTTCTAAAAGCCTTGAGTGAGCAGCAAGCTCTCTGTCATCAGGCCTCCTCTATTGTGTCCTACTCCGAGGTGTAGAACCCTCTCCTCTCTGTGAGACTATAGGAGAGGGTAGTCCCAGGCCATCTGGAAGGTTACCCAGGAAACAGTGGTGCCATGGCAACCGTGGCTGGGGTTACCCGGGAAACGACCGGCCGTTGCCAAGGAGACTGCATCACAGCGCGCAATATTGAAGGCATCCAGTGGAAGCCGTGTTCCGTCTCCGATCTAGGATGTGTCTCCTGTATGTTGTGGTACATTCTTATACAGTAGGTCTCTCCAGATCTGTAGACTCTAGTCCATATAATAACAGCATCACTTCTATAGGAGTCTATTCCTTCCCTTTGGGTGTTTCCTCCACTGCTGCTACAGAACAGCTGCTGGCTGATATCATTAATATAATCAGAAACATATATTGTTATCTACAGTTTGGACACATCTACTCATTCCAGGGTTTTTCTTTATTTTTACTATTTTCTACATTGTAGAATAAAAGTGAAGACATCAAAACTATGAAATAACACATATGGAATCATGTAGTAACCAAAAGAGTGTTAAGTGTTAAGCAAATCAAAATATATTTTATATTTCAGATTCTTCAAATAGACACCCTTTGCTTGATGACAGCTTTGCACACTCATGGCATTCTCTCAACCAGCTTCACCTGGAATGCTTTTCCAACAGTCTTTGAAGGAGTTCCCACATATGCTGAGCACTTGTTGGCTGCTTTTCCTTCACTCTGGCGTCCTACTCATCCCAAACCATCTCAATTGGGTTGAGGTCAGGGGATTGTGGAGGCCAGGTCATCTGATGCAGCACTCCATCACTCTCCTTCTTGATCAAATAGCCCTTACACAGCCTGGAGGTGTGTTGGGTCATTGTCCTGTTGAAAAACAAATGATAGTCCCACTAAGCCCAAACCAAATGGGATGGCGTATCACTGCAGAATGCTGTGGTAGCCATGCTGGTTAAGTGTGCCTTGAATTCTAAATAAATCACAGACGGGGTCACCAGCAAAGCAGCCCCACACCATAACACCACCTCCTCCATGCTTTACGGTGGGAAATACACATCCGTTCACCCACACCGCGTCTCACAAAGACACGGATTATGGAACCAAAATCTCCAATTTGGACTCCAGACCAAAGGACACATTTCCACGGGTCTAATGTCCATTGCTCGTGTTTCTTGGCCCAAGCAGGTCTCTTCTTCTTATTGGTGTCCTTTAGTAGTGGTTTCTTTGCAGCAATTCGATCATGAAGGCCTGATTCACACAGTCTCATCTGAACAGTTGATGTTGAGATGTGTCTGTTACTTGAACTCTGAAGCATTTATTTGGGCTGCAATTTCTGAGGCTGGTAACTCTAATGAACTTCTCCTCTGCAGCAGAGGTAACTCTGGGTCTTCCATTCCAGTGGACAGACAGAATGACAGGCAGGGAGACAGAGTTAGACAGAATGACAGGCAGGGAGACAGACAGACAGACAGGCAGGCAGGTTGACAGAGACAGACAGGCAGGCAGGCAGGCAGGCAGGCAGGCAGGCAGGCAGGCAGGCAGGCAGGCAGGCAGGCAGGCAGGCAGGCAGGCAGGCAGGCAGGCAGGCAGGCATTAGCCAGACAAGTAGACAGAGACAGACAGAATGACAGGCAGGGAGACAGACAGACAGACAGGCAGGCCGGTTGACAGAGACAGACGTACAGACAGACAGACAGACAGACAGACAGGGAGCAAGATACAGGTAGACAGAGACATATGTACAGACAGACAGACAGACAGACAGACAGACAGGCAGGCAGTTATGGAGACAGAGAGACAGGCAGGTAGACAGAGACAGACAGAATGACAGGCAGGGAGACAGACAGACAGACAGACAGACAGACAGACAGACAGACAGACAGACAGGAAGGTTGACAGAGACAGACGTACAGACAGACAGACAGACATACAGACAGACAGACAGACAGACAAAAAGGAGCAAGAGACAGCCAGACAGACAGGCAGGCAGGCAGGCAGGCAGGCAGACAGAGAGACAGACAGACAGGTAGACAGAGACAGACAGACAGACAGTCTTCCATTCCAGTGGTGGTCCTCATGAGAGCCAGTCTCATCATAGCGCTTGATGGTTTTTGCGACTTTTCATGAAGACACTTTCAAAGTTCTTGAAATTATCCGTATTGACTGACCTTCATGTCTTAAAGTAATGATGGACTGTCGTTTCTCTTTGCTTATTTGAGCTGTTCTTGCCATAATATGGACTTGGTCTTTTACCAAATTGGGATATCTTCTTTTTACCCACCCTACCTTGTCAAAACACAGCTGATTGGCTCAAACGCATTAAGAAGGAAAAAAAATTCACAAATTAACTTTTAAGAAGGCACAACTGTTAATTGAAATGCATTCCAGGTGACTACCTCATGAAGCTGGTTGAGATAATTCCAAGAGTGTGCAAAGCTGTCATCAATGCAAAGGGTGGCTATTTGAAGAATCTGAAATATAAAATATATTTTGATTTGCTTAACACTTTTTTGGTTAATACATGATTCCATATGTGTTATTTCATAGTTGTGATGTGTTCACTATTATTCTACAATGTAGAAAATAGTAAAAATAAAGAAAAACCCTTGAATGAGTAGGTGTGTCCAAACTTTTGACTGGTAATGTATCTACAACAGAATAGAATAAAACAATGTTTTACATGGATGGTCTACAGATCGTGTGTGTGTGCGTGTGTGTGTGTGTGATCTGTGTGTGTGTGTGATCAGTGTGTGTGTGTGTGCGTGTGATCAGTGTGTGTGTGATCAGTGTTTGTGTATGTATGTGTGTGTGTGCGTGTGTGATCAGTGTGTGTGTGTACGTGTGTGTATGTGTGTGTGATCTGTGTGTGTGTGTGATCAGTGTGTGTGTGTATGTGATCAGTGTGTGTGTGTTTGTGTATGTGTGTTTGTGTGTGTGTGTGTGTGTGTGTGCAATCAGTGTGTGTGTGTGTATCAGTGTGTGTGTGTGTGTTGTCCGTGTGTGTGTGTGTGTGTGTGTGTGTGTGTGTGTGTGTGTGTGTGTGTGTGTGTGTGTGTGTGTGTGTGTGTGTGTGTGTGTGTGTGTGTGTGTGTGATCAGTGTGTGTGTATATATGATCAGTGTACTACACTGAAAGCTCTGCCCTGTGAGGAACATTTAAAATAAAATCAAAGTTTATTGGTCGCGTACACAGATTTGCAGATGCCATCTCAGGTGCAGCTAAATGCTTGTGTTTCTAGCTCCAACAGTGCAGTAATACATAGCAATGCAAAACAATACACACATAATCAAAACAATTAAAAGAAATAAATATCAGAAAGGGCAATGTCAGAGTCCAGAATATAAATATATATATAATGGTGTGTGTAGACAGGATGGACAGTATATGAATAGAAAAGGTGTGGACAGCAGTAGTTATATAGGATGAACCATGACTACAATACAGTATATACATATGAAGTGGGTAAAACAGTATGTAAACATGATTAAAGTGACCAGTGTTCATTGACTCTAAGTACATAGGGCAGCAGTCTCTAAGGTGCAGGGTAGAGTCCCAGGTGGTAGCCGGCTAGTAACAGCGACTAAGGTTCAGGGCAGGGTACCGGGTGGTAGCCGGCTAGTAACAGCGACTAAGGTTCAGGGCAGGGTACTGGGTGGAGGCCGGCTAGTGGTGACTAAGGTTCAGGGCAGGGTACTGGGTGGAGGCCGGCTAGTGGTGACTAAGGTTCAGGGCAGGGTACCGGGTGGAGGCCGGCTAGTGGTGACTAAGGTTCAGGGCAGGTTACCGGGTGGAGGCCGGCTAGTGGTGACTAAGGTTCAGGGCAGGGTACCGGGTGGTAGCCGGCTAGTGGTGACTGTTTAACAATCTGATGTAGCCTAATAAATGCATCCCTATAGTCATTAATGCACACCACTCTGATGTTAAAATCAGCTGAAGAGTTAAAAGCTCTAGTGTTTATATTCCATCTAAAACAACAGAAGAAAGAAAAAGCGACTCTCTCTCCCTCTATATCTCTGTCTCTGTCTCTGTCTCTGTCTCTGTCTCTGTCTCTGTCTCTGTCTCTGTCTCTGTCTCTGTCTCTCCCTCTATATCTCTGTCTCTCTCCTTCCAAAACGCAGATGGAAACGAAGAATGAATTGTAATTATTTGAATACTGATCTGTTTCACACACAAAGAGCTGCTTGCTGTGCTGAGCAGACATGGTTATAGCTCTGTAGCTGGATATCTCTCTGTCTCTGTCTCCGTCTCTCTCCGTCTCTGTCTCTGTCTCTGTCTCTGTCTCTGTTTCTGTCTCTCTCTCTCTCTCTCTCTCTCTCTCTCTCTCTCTCTCTCTCTCTCTCTGTCTCTGTCTCTGTCTCTGTCTCTGTCTCTGTCTCTGTCTCTGTCTCTGTCTCTCTCTCTCTCTCTCTGTCTCTCTCTGTCTCTGTCTCTGTCTCTGTCTCTGTCTCTGTCTCTCTGTCTCTGTCTCTGTCGCTGTCTCTCTCTCTCTCTCTCTGTGTCTCTCTCTGTCTCTCTCTGTCTCTCTCTCTCTCTCTCTCTCTCTCTCTCTGTCTCTCTCTGTCTCTCTCTGTCTCTCTCTCTCTCTCTCTGTCTCTCTCTGTCTCTCTCTCTCTCTCTCTCTCTGTCTCTGTCTCTGTCTCTCTCTGTCTCTGTCTCTGTCTCTGTCTCTGTCTCTGTCTCTGTCTCTCTCTCCTTCACCCTGACACTGACTGCTGCGTTATAACAGTCAGAGTACAGCCTGGTGGAATGTCCATATCATCTAGATACACTATATATATAAAGGTATGTGGACACCCCTTCAAATTAATGGATTCGGGTATTTCAGCCACACCCGTTGCTGACAGGTGCTTAAAATCGAGCACACAGCCATGCAATCTCCATGGACAAACATTGGCAGTAGAATGGCCTTACTGAAGAGCTCAGTGTCTTTCAACGTGGCACCGTCATAAGATGCCACCTTTCCAACAAGTCAGTTCATCAAATTTTTGCCCTGGTCAACTGTAAGTGCGTCTAGGAGCAACAACGGCTCAGCAGCGAAGTAGGCCACACAAGCTCACAGAACGGGACCACCGAGTGCTGAAGCACGTAGGGCGTAAAAATTGTCTGTCCTTGGTAGAAACACTCACTACTGAGTTCCAAACTGCCTCTGAAATCAACGTCAGCACAATAACTGTTCGTTGGGAGTTTCATGAACTTGGTTTCCATGGCCTAAGATCCCCATGCCTGGCTCGGAGCAGTGGAAACGTGTTCTATGGAGTGATGAATCACGCTTCACCATGTGGCAGTCCGACAGACAAATCTGGGTTTGGCGGATGCCAGGAGAACGCAACCTGCCCCAATGCATAGTGCCAACTGTAATGTTTGGTGGAGGAGGAATAATGGTCTGGGGCTGTTTTTCATGGTTCGGGCTAGGCCCCTTAGTTCCAGTGAAGGGAAATCTTATCGCTACAGCATACAATGACATTCTAGACGATTCTGTGCTGCTAACTTTGTGGCAACAGTTTGGGAAAGGCCCTTTCCTGTTTCAGCAAGACAATACCCCCTTGCACAAAGCGAGGTCCATAAAGAAATGGTTTGTCGAGATCGGTGTGGAAGAACTTGACTGGCCTGCACAGAGCCCTGTCCTCAACCCCATCGAACACCTTTGGGATGAATTGGAACGCCGACTGCGAGCCAGGCCTAATCGCCCAACATCAGTGCCCGACCTCACTAATGCTCTTGTGGCTGAATGGAAGCAAGTCCCCCGCAGCAATGTTCCAACATCTAGTGGAAAGCCTTCCCAGAAGAGTGGAGGCTGTTATAGCAGCAAAGGTGGGGGGACCAACTCCATATCAATGCCCATGATTTTGGAATGAGATGTTGGGCGAGCAGGTGTCCACATACTTTTGGTAATGTAGTGTAGATATCCCCTTTAGGTATGGGGCCTGGAGGTGCATGCTGGTGATGGGTTTCCCCTCATTCAACCCCTTCTGTTAAAGCACTACATACATTCATCCACGAGTCCGTTATGACGCCATAGACTACACGTCAGTGAATATCTTCTTGTTGATGCTGACGCTGTTCGCTGTGTTGTTTTGTGTCATGGTTGTTGTCGTGGTAGCGGTGGTTGCCGTGGGGAAGTTCTGCTGCTGTTTGAAGGTGCTGCTGTTCAGTTCTCTGTGTTCCTCTATCACCAGGTACTCACTCTTACTGAGCGATGAAGAGCTGCTCCTCTTCCTCATCCCCCCATCCTCCTCCGTCTCGGACGCCAGCGGCTGACAGCTTCCCACGTGGAGGTACTGCGCCTGCTCCTCCCCCTCCGTCTCCCGATGGTAGAAGTAGTTGAAGTTGGACACGATGACGGGGACGGGTAGGGCGATGGTCAGCACGCCAGCGATGGCGCAGAGAGAGCCCACGATCTTCCCGCCGATGGTTATCGGGTGCATGTCGCCGTAGCCGACAGTAGTCATGGTGACCACGGCCCACCAGAAGGCATCAGGGATGGAGCTAAAGCCGGAGTCTGGGTCGTCGGCCTCGGCGAAGTAGACGGCGCTGGAGAATAGGATGACTCCGATGAAGAGGAAGAAGATGAGGAGGCCCAGCTCCCGCATGCTGGCCTTCAGGGTCTGGCCCAGGATCTGGAGCCCCTACCATAGACAGACAGAGAGAGTTCAGACCTACCATAGACAGACAGAGAGTTCAGACCTACCATAGATAGACAGAGAGAGTTCAGACCTACCATAGATAGACAGAGAGAGTTCAGACCTACCATAGATAGACAGAGAGAGTTCAGACCTACCATAGATAGACAGAGAGAGTTCAGACCTACCATAGATAGACAGAGAGAGTTCAGACCTACCATAGATAGACAGAGAGAGTTCAGACCTACCATAGATAGACAGAGAGTTCAGACCTACCATAGATAGACAGAGAGTTCAGACCTACCATAGATAGACAGAGAGTTCAGACCTACCATAGATAGACAGAGAGTTCAGACCTACCATAGATAGACAGAGAGAGTTCAGACCTACCATAGATAGACAGAGAGAGTTCAGACCTACCATAGACAGACAGAGAGTTCAGACCTACCATAGATAGACAGAGAGAGTTCAGACCTACCATAGATAGACAGAGAGAGTTCAGACCTACCATAGACAGACAGAGAGAGTTCAGACCTACCATAGATAGACAGAGAGAGTTCAGACCTACCATAGATAGACAGAGAGAGTTCAGACCTACCATAGATAGACAGAGAGAGTTCAGACCTACCATAGATAGACAGAGTGTTCAGACCTACCATAGATAGACAGAGAGTTCAGACCTACCATAGATAGAGAGAGAGTTCAGACCTACCATAGATAGACAGAGAGTTCAGACCTACCATAGATAGACAGAGAGTTCAGACCTACCATAGATAGACAGAGAGTTCAGACCTACCATAGATAGACAGAGAGAGTTCAGACCTACCATAGATAGACAGAGAGAGTTCAGACCTACCATAGATAGACAGAGAGAGTTCAGACCTACCATAGACAGACAAAGAGAGTTCAGACCTACCATAGATAGACAGAGAGAGTTCAGACCTACCATAGACAGACAGAGAGTTCAGACCTACCATAGATAGACAGAGAGTTCAGACTAACCATAGATAGACAGAGAGAGTTCAGACCTACCATAGATAGACAGAGAGTTCAGACCTACCATAGATAGACAGAGAGTTCAGACCTACCATAGATAGACAGAGAGTTCAGACCTACCATAGATAGACAGAGAGAGTTCAGACCTACCATAGATAGACAGAGAGAGTTCAGACCTACCATAGATAGACAGAGAGTTCAGACCTACCATAGATAGACAGACAGAGAGTTCAGACCTACCATAGATAGACAGACAGAGTTCAGACCTACCATAGATAGACAGAGAGAGTTCAGACCTACCATAGATAGACAGAGAGAGTTCAGACCTACCATAGATAGACAGAGAGAGTTCAGACCTACCATAGACAGACAGAGAGAGTTCAGACCTACCATAGATAGACAGAGAGAGTTCAGACCTACCATAGATAGACAGAGAGTTCAGACATACCATAGATAGACAGAGAGTTCAGACCTACCATAGATAGACAGAGAGAGTTCAGACCTACCATAGATAGACAGAGAGAGTTCAGACCTACCATAGATAGACAGAGAGTTCAGACCTACCATAGATAGACAGAGAGAGTTTAGACCTACCATAGATAGACAGAGAGAGTTTAGACCTACCATAGATAGACAGAGAGAGTTCAGACCTACCATAGATAGACAGAGAGAGTTCAGACCTACCATAGATAGACAGAGAGAGTTCAGACCTACCATAGATAGACAGAGAGAGTTCAGACCTACCATAGATAGACAGAGAGAGTTCAGACCTACCATAGATAGACAGAGAGTTCAGACTAACCATAGATAGACAGAGAGAGTGCAGACCTACCATAGATAGACAGAGAGAGTTCAGACCTACCATAGATAGACAGAGAGAGTTCAGACCTACCATAGATAGACAGAGAGAGTTCAGACCTACCATAGACAGACAGAGAGATTCAGACCTACCATAGATAGACAGAGAGAGTTCAGACCTACCATAGACAGACAGAGAGAGTTCAGACCTACCATAGATAGACAGAGAGAGTTCAGACCTACCATAGATAGACAGAGAGAGTTCAGACCTACCATAGACAGACAGAGAGAGTTCAGACCTACCATAGATAGACAGAGAGTTCAGACCTACCATAGATAGACAGAGAGAGTTCAGACCTACCATAGATAGACAGAGAGTTCAGACCTACCATAGATAGACAGAGAGAGTTCAGACCTACCATAGATAGACAGAGAGTTCAGACCTACCATAGATAGACAGAGAGAGTTCAGACCTACCATAGATAGACAGAGAGAGTTCAGACCTACCATAGATAGACAGAGAGAGTTCAGACCTACCATAGATAGACAGAGAGTTCAGACCTACCATATATAGACAGAGAGAGTTCAGACCTACCAGACAGAGAGAGTTCAGACCTACCATAGATAGACAGAGAGAGTTCAGACCTACCATAGATAGACAGAGAGTTCAGACCTACCATAGATAGACAGAGAGTTCAGACCTACCATAGATAGACAGAGAGAGTTCAGACCTACCATAGATAGACAGAGAGAGTTCAGACGTACCATAGATAGACAGAGAGAGTTCAGACCTACCATAGATAGACAGAGAGAGTTCAGACCTACCATAGATAGACAGAGAGAGTTCAGACCTACCATAGATAGACAGAGAGAGTTCAGACCTACCATAGATAGACAGAGAGAGTTCAGACCTACCATAGATAGACAGAGAGAGTTCAGACCTACCATAGATAGACAGAGAGAGTTCAGACCTACCATAGACAGACAGAGAGAGTTCAGACCTACCATAGATAGACAGAGAGAGTTCAGACCTACCATAGACAGACAGAGAGAGTTCAGACCTACCATAGATAGACAGAGAGAGTTCAGACCTACCATAGATAGACAGAGAGAGTTCAGACCTACCATAGATAGACAGAGAGTTCAGACCTACCATAGATAGACAGAGAGAGTTCAGACCTACCATAGATAGACAGAGAGTTCAGACCTACCATAGACAGACAGAGAGAGTTCAGACCTACCATAGATAGACAGAGAGAGTTCAGACCTACCATAGATAGACAGAGAGTTCAGACCTACCATAGATAGACAGAGAGAGTTCAGACCTACCATAGATAGACAGAGAGTTCAGACCTACCATAGACAGACAGAGAGAGTTCAGACCTACCATAGATAGACAGAGAGAGTTCAGACCTACCATAGATAGAGAGAGTTCAGACCTACCATAGATAGACAGAGAGAGTTCAGACCTACCATAGATAGACAGAGAGAGTTCAGACCTACCATAGATAGACAGAGAGAGTTCAGACCTACCATAGATAGACAGAGAGAGTTCAGACCTACCATAGATAGACAGAGAGAGTTCAGACCTACCATAGATAGACAGAGAGAGTTCAGACCTACCATAGATAGACAGAGAGAGTTCAGACCTACCATAGATAGACAGAGAGTTCAGACCTACCATAGATAGACAGAGAGAGTTCAGACCTACCATAGATAGACAGAGAGAGTTCAGACCTACCATAGATAGACAGAGAGTTCAGACTAACCATAGATAGACAGAGAGAGTTCAGACCTACCATAGATAGACAGAGAGAGTTCAGACCTACCATAGATAGACAGAGAGAGTTCAGACCTACCATAGATAGACAGAGAGAGTTCAGACCTACCATAGATAGACAGAGAGATTCAGACCTACCATAGATAGACAGAGAGTTCAGACCTACCATAGATAGACAGAGAGAGATTCAGACCTACCATAGATAGACAGAGAGAGTTCAGACCTACCATAGATAGACAGAGAGAGTTCAGACCTACCATAGACAGACAGAGAGAGTTCAGACCTACCATAGATAGACAGAGAGAGTTCAGACCTACCATAGATAGACAGAGAGTTCAGACCTACCATAGATAGACAGAGAGTTCAGACCTACCATAGATAGACAGAGAGAGTTCAGACCTACCATAGATAGACAGAGAGTTCAGACCTACCATAGATAGACAGAGAGAGTTCAGACCTACCATAGACAGACAGAGAGAGTTCAGACCTACCATAGATAGACAGAGAGTTCAGACCTACCATAGACAGACAGAGAGAGTTCAGACCTACCATAGATAGACAGAGAGAGTTCAGACCTACCATAGATAGACAGAGAGAGTTCAGACCTACCATAGATAGACAGAGAGTTCAGACCTACCATAGATAGACAGAGAGAGTTCAGACCTACCATAGATAGACAGAGAGAGTTCAGACCTACCATAGATAGACAGAGAGAGTTCAGACCTACCATAGATAGACAGAGAGAGTTCAGACCTACCATAGATAGACAGAGAGAGTTCAGACCTACCATAGATAGACAGAGAGAGTTCACTCTAATTAGTTTACTGTATTAGGGCAATTGCTTTTGTTCAACGCAGCTTCAGCTTGACAGTACACACACACACACACACACACACACACACACACACACACACACACACACACACACACGCGAGAGGGAGAGCGAAAGCGAGAGGGAGAGAGAGGGCAATAGTGAACATTGAACACATCTTTGGAGGTTTGTGCTATATAGAGATGGTGCTAGGTACCTTGGAGTGTCTGGACAGCTTGAAGATCCTGAAGACCCTGACCAGCCTGATGACCCTGAGGATGGCGAGGGACATGGCTTGCTGCCCGTTCCCCTGCTGCTCCGCCAGCTCCGTGCCCAGTGTAATGAAGTAGGGTATGATAGCAACGATATCTATGATGTTCATGATGTTCCTAGAGAACGTGGCCTTGGAGGGACAGGCAAAGAACCGGACCAGCAGCTCGAAGGAGAACCAGATGATGCACAGCGTCTCTACCACGAAGAACGGGTCGGAGAACGGAGAGGAGAAGTACGGCTCGGTGCCGTTAATAACGGGAGCCACGGGGACGGGCTCCTTGTGGTCGTCCCTGAACTCCGGTAACGTCTCCAGGCAGAAGATAACGATGGAGATGAGGATGACGAGGACAGAGACGATGGCTATCCCCCGCGCCGGACCACTGCTCTCTGGGTACTCAAACAGCAGCCACACCTTTAACATGAGAGGAGATATACTGGATTAACAATACACTTCCCAGGACATAGACATGTCTTATACGGGCAGAAAGCTTACATTCTTGGTAATCTAACTGCACTGTCCAATTTACAGTAGCTATTACAGTGAAAAAATACCCATGCTATTGTTTGAGGAGAGTGCACAACAACAAAAACGTATCACGGCAACTGGTTTGATACATTCACCTCTGAAGGTAAATAATGTACTTACATTCAGTAATCTTGCTCTGATTTGTCATCCTAAGGGTTCCAGAGATCAAATGTAGCATAGTTTTGTTTGATAAAATCAATTTTTATATGCGAATGTAGGAACTGGGTTCTACAGTTTGAATCCCTGCTGTCTCTGGATCCGCACCTACCCCGCCCGGCCATCTAGATGTGTGAAAGTTAGTATATAAGCTAATGATTCATCATGTATGACATTCCTGGAAGTGTGTAAACTTACATTTTGTATTACCATATCATTTTTGTATGTTCTCTATAGTTATGTACTTGAGAATGTATCAATTGACCAATTCGGCACATTTGGGCAGACTTGATACAAAATTGTCCAGTAATGCAATGCTTCACTGGATCAATCTGAAACTTTGCACACACACTGCTGCCATCTAGTGGCCAAAGTCTAAATTGTGCCTAAACTGCAATATTATATTGTGGCCTTTCTCTTGCATTTCAAATATGATGGAACAAAACATATTTGTTTGTTTGTATTATCTTTTACCAGATCTAATGTGTTATATTCTCCGACATTAATTTCACATTTCCACAAACTTCAAAGTGTTTCCTTTCAAATGCTATCAAAAATATGCATATCCTTGCTTCAGGTCCTGAGCTACAGGCAGTTAGATTTGGGTATGTCATTTTAGGCGAACATTTTTTTTTAAAAAGGGTCCGATCCTTAAAAGGTTAAGATAAAATAATATTGTATTAGTTCACCCAAAATAGACATTTGTATTCTGTTCGTTATTTTAAATTCCTTGCTCAAGGGAACATCAACATTACATTTACGTTTAGCAGACACACTAATGTGGAGCAAACTGCATAAATGTTCATACTGGTCGACTGTGGGAATCAAACCCACAACCCTGACGTTGCAAGTGCCATGCTCTACCAACCGAGCCACACAGGATTAGCAGACGGGAAGAGAAACTGAAGAAGAAGGGGAAACGCTAGAAGGTTCTAAAGGACGACCACTCCACAGATCATTTAAAATGCTGTTATTATTACTGCATGTTCAATGGAAGAAACATTTCTAAACTCTGACGTGTGTTTGGCTTTTGTCGGGGGAGTAAAATGATAGAAGACGTCTGTACTCAACCACACCTGTCTCTGCAGCTCATTGTCAGGTAGTGGTCTCTCCTCTTCCTTAATAAAACCCTCATCCTCTCTGAACTTCTCCATGGCCTCTTCTCCCAGCTCGTAGAAGCGGATCTCCTCAGAGAAGATGTCTATGGGCACGTTGACGGGTCTCCTGATGCGCCCGCCTGACTGGTAATAATAGAGGATAGCGTCGAAGCTGGGCCGGTTCCTGTCAAAGAAATACTCGTTCCTCAGAGGGTCAAAGTACCTGGAAAGGGGGGGGATAGAGAGAGACCGATACATACATTTATGTAGTAATGCTTCATTGATTGACAGACCGACAGACAGACAGACAGACAGGCAGGCAGGCAGGCAGGCAGGCAGACAGACAGACAGACAGACAGACAGGCAGGCAGGCAGGCAGACAGGCAGGCAGGCAGGCAGGCAGGCAGGCAGGCAGGCAGACAGACAGACAGACAGACAGACAGACAGACAGGCAGGCAGGCAGGCAGGCAGGCAGGCAGGCAGGCAGGCAGGCAGGCAGACAGACAGACAGACAGGCAGGGAGACAGGCAGGGAGACAGGCAGGGAGACAGGCAGGGAGACAGGCAGGGAGACAGGCAAGCACATCGTCAGCTCAGCTCCCTCCGTTCATTCACGATAACAATCCACGATATGGCAGAGGTTGAAAAGCCATAACATATACGTTTTTTCAACAACAGGTTTCGGTCAATCATATCAAAGGCTGCACTGAAATCTAACAGTACAGCTCCCACAATCTTGTTATTATCAATTTCTTTCAACCAATCATCAGTCATTTGTGTCAGTGCAGTACATGTTGAGTTCCCTTCTCTATAAGCATGCTGAAAGTCTGTTGTAAATTTGTTTACAGAGAAATAGCATTGTATTTGGTCAAACACAATCTTTTCCAACAGTTTGCTAAGAGCTGGCAGCAAGCTGATAGGTCTGCTGTTAGAACCAGTAAAGGCCGCTTTACCATTCTTGGGTAGTGGAATGACTTTGGCTTTCCTCCAGGCCTGAGGATGAAGACTTTCCTCTAGGCTCAGATTAAAGACATGACAGATAGGAGTGGCCATAGAGTCAGCTACCATCCCCAGTAGCTTTCCATCTAAGTTGTCAATGCCAGGAGGTTTGTCATTATTTTTCCACCTCTCCCACACTCACTTTACAAAATTCAAACTTGCAATGCTTTTCTTTCATTATATGTTTTTTTATGCATGAGTACGATGGCTCACTGTTCGTTGTTGACATTTCCTGCCTAAGTTTGCCCACTTTGCCAATGAAGTAATCATTAAAAGAATTGGCAACATCAAATGGTTTTGTGATGAATAAGCCATCTGATTCGATGAAAGATGGAGTTGAATTAGTGTTTCTACCCATAATTTCATTTAAAGTACTCCAAAGTTTTTTTCCATCATTCTATACATCATTGATCTTGGCTTCATAATACAGTTTCTTCTTCTTTTTGTTGAGTTTAGTCACATAATTCTCAATTTACATTAAGTCAACCAGTCAGATGTGCAGCCAGACCTATTAGCCCCTCCTTTAGCCCCGTCTCTTTACAGGGATATGGCTCTGAATACTATATATACAGCAACACCTCCCCCCATAAGCCTTTCTGTCTCTTCTATAGATGTTATATCCTTGTATTGTTACTGCTGTATCATCAAAGGAATTATCTAAGTGAGTCTCAGAAATGGCTAATATATGAATGTTATTGATTTCATTAACCTTATTTCTAAGGCTACATATATTAATATGGGCTATTTTCAGCCCTTTCCTGGGTAGCTTATCAGAGATAGACATAATACCGGAAAGAGCAAACAAAGCATGAGTAAAAATATATACAGTTCAGCATTAATCAATTAGTGTGCTGCGGGGTTGAAGCTACGAACCCATAGGCTTGGCTCTCTCATCCCTTCCAGGCTTTTGGGAGGGAGGGTGGACAATGAGCCTGTCATAGCAGATGTAAGCAATGTCCCCACGCGCTCTGGCAGCTTTTATGGCTGGGATAAGTTCTTTCCTCTTCTGGCGCACAGCTTCAGGATAGTCCTCGTTGAGGAAGATATACGTTCCTCTCAAGTTCTTGGCTCTTTCCAGAACAGCTACCTTGTCCTTGAACCTCAGGAACTTGACCACTATCAGCCTGGGCCTGTCACCTGGGCCGGTGGTGGGTTTTCCAGTCCTGTGGGGGCGCTCCACCTCAATCTTCCTGTGGTACATCTTCAATTTCTCAGAGATAATTTCCCTCACTTTGTCCTCAGACTCAGTCCAGGTCTCATGTGGAGATTCTGCAATTCCGTCCAGAACCATGTTGTTACGCTTTAATTGTCCCTCGAGATTTATCCGTCATTGTTATCATGGATTCACATACAGAACTGATGTCCTCTCTCAATGAATTACAGATTGCTGTAATCTTGCCATTCTCCTGTTTAAACTCATCGAGCTGACCCTGGGAGAACTGCAAACTGTTCTTCAGTTCCTGGACCTCTCTGGTCAGGTCGTCCACCAGTATTTGGACAAAGCACTTGAAGCTATTTTCTTGTTGTTGTAACAACTGCTTTTAGAACTATTTTTGTTTGTTTAAAAGATCCTTCACGTGTGATAGAGAGACACCACTGTCCTCGACAACGGTTCTCCCGCAGGCTTTGGTCTTTGTCATGGTAGCAACGTAGGTTACTCTGTTACTCCTCTCAGTTCTAGACAGGACAGGTCTCTCAGTTCCAGACAGGACAGGTCTCTCAGTTCCAGACAGGACAGGTCTCTCAGTTCCAGACAGGACAGGTCTCTCAGTTCTAGACAGGACAGGTCTCTCAGTTCCAGACAGGACAGGTCTCTCAGTTCCAGACAGGACAGGTCTCTCAGTTCCAGACAGGACAGGTCTCTCAGTTCTAGACAGGACAGGTCTCTCAGTTCCAGACAGGACAGGTCTCTCAGTTCCAGACAGGACAGGTCTCTCAGTTCCAGACAGGACAGGTCTCTCAGTTCCAGACAGGACAGGTCTCTCAGTTCCAGACAGGACAGGTCTCTCAGTTCCAGACAGGACAGGTCTCTCAGTTCCAGACAGGACAGGTCTCTCAGTTCCAGACAGAGCAGGTCTCTCAGTTCCAGACAGAGCAGGTCTCTCAGTTCCAGACAGGACAGGTCTCTCAGTTCCAGACAGGACAGGTCTCTCAGTTCCAGACAGGACAGGTCTCTCAGTTCCAGACAGGACAGGTCTCTCAGTTCCAGACAGGACAGGTCTCTCAGTTCCAGACAGGACAGGTCTCTCAGTTCCAGACAGAGCAGGTCTCTCAGTTCCAGACAGGACAGGTCTCTCAGTTCCAGACAGGACAGGTCTCTCAGTTCCAGACAGGACAGGTCTCTCAGTTCCAGACAGGACAGGTCTCTCAGTTCCAGACAGGACAGGTCTCTCAGTTCCAGACAGGACAGGTCACAGGGAAGACTGAAAACAACAACAACAACAAACAGCAGAGATCTAGACAGCCACAAACCGGGACAATCTGCGGTCTCAGCCACAATGGCTAACCGCGTCGCGGGCTGCGTTCAAGCCCTCAAGAAAACCCCGCTAGCTTGATAGGCCAAATAGCTCCTCAGACCCGTCCTTGGTCGGCAGGATCACTGGACAGAGAGTAGCAGTCCCAGCAACAGATGCCAACTGTGCCGCGGGATCCAAACTCAAAAGTTAGCTAGCTACTAAGAAACTTTCCAATACACTTTCAAAACAACAAACTTTCCGAAACAACAATCCGAGCGCTCCCTTGTTCCGCGTTCAACAGGAAGTGACGATGAATGGACTGAAAAGAAACGCATGTATGAGTCCATCTGAAATCTCCCTGCTACCGTATGAGTCCATCTGAAATCTCCCTGCTACCGTATGAGTCCATCTGAAATCTCCCTGCTACCGTATGAGTCCATCTGAAATCTCCCTGCTACCGTATGAGTCCATCTGAAATCTCCCTGCTACCGTATGAGTCCATCTGAAATCTCCCTGCTACCGTATGAGTCCATCTGAAATCTCCCTGCTACCGTATGAGTCCATCTGAAATCTTCCTGCTACCGTATGAGTCCATCTGAAATCTCCCTGCTACCGTATGAGTCCATCTGAAATCTCCCTGCTACCGTATGAGTCCATCTGAAATCTCCCTGCTACCGTATGAGTCCATCTGAAATCTCCCTGCTACCGTATGAGTCCATCTGGGATAGGATAAAGTAATCCTTCTACCCCCCCTTACCCCACCCCACCCCCCCCACAAAAAAAAAGTGGTTGTCCCACTGGCTATAAGGTGAATGCACCAATTTGTAAGTCGCTCTGGATAAGAGGGTCTGCTAAATGACGTAAATGTAAATGTAAATCTGAACAGCTTCTCACTTCTTTGTTTCTCCAGTTGTCAGTTCGACAACACTGTTTACACACTCATTTGTGGTTCCCAAATAAAAAAATGACAGTTGGAACGGCAAACTGCAAGTGCTTTTAGCTTGCGGTTTGTCGCTCCTTTATGTAGAGGGAATACAAAAATGATAGTGTCTGAAAGAATGATATGGATTTAACATTTGTCAAATTCTTGAGCATGTACTCAAAACTAAAATAAGCTAGAGTTAGGGTTAACATAGAGAATAATACAATAAACAGTCAACAGTAAACACTAGAAGTTACCTCATCCTCTTCTTGGGGTGAAGGTTAGGGTTAACATCCTCTTCTTGGGGTGAAGGTTAGGGTTAACATCCTCTTCTTGGGGTGAAGGTTAGGGTTAACATCCTCTTCTTGGGGTAAAGGTCAGGGTTAACATCCTCTTCTTGGGGTGAAGGTTAGGGTTAACATCCTCTTCTTGGGGTGAAGGTTAGGGTTAACATCCTCTTCTTGGGGTGAAATTTAGGGTTAACATCCTCTTCTCGGGGTGAAGGTTAGGGTTAACATCCTCTTCTTGGGGTGAAGGTTAGGGTTAACATCCTCTTCTTGGGGGTGAAGGTTAGGGTTAACATCCTCTTCTTGGGGTGAAGGTTAGGGTTAACATCCTCTTCTTGGGGTGAAGGTTAGGGTTAACATCATCTTCTTGGGGTGAAGGTCAGGGTTAACATCCTCTTCTTGGGGTGAAGGTTAGGGTTAACATCCTCTTCTTGACGTGAAGGTTAGGGTTAACATCCTCTTCTTGGGGTGAAGGTTAGGGTTAACATCCTCTTCTTGGGGTGAAGGTTAGGGTTAACATCCTCTTCTTGGGGTGAAGGTCAGGGTTAACATCCTCTTCTTGGGGTGAAGGTCAGGGTTAACATCCTCTTCTTGGGGTGAAGGTCAGGGTTAACATCCTCTTCTTGGGGTAAAGGTTAGGGTTAACATCCTCTTCTTGGGGTGAAGGTTAGGGTTAACATCCTCTTCTTGGGGTGAAAGGTTAGGGTTAACATCCTCTTCTTGGGGTGAAGGTTAGGGTTAACATCCTCTTCTTGGGGGTGAAGGTTAGGGTTAACATCCTCTTCTTGGGGTAAAGGTTAGGGTTAACATCCTCTTCTTGGGGTGAAGGTTAGGGTTAACATCCTCTTCTTGGGGTAAAGGTTAGGGTTAACATCATCTTCTTGGGTGAAGGTTAGGGTTAACATCCTCTTCTTGGGGTGAAGGTCAGGGTTAACATCCTCTTCTTGGGGTGAAGGTCAGGGTTAACATCCTCTTCTTGGGGTGAAGGTTAGGGTTAACATCCTCTTCTTGGGGTGAAGGTTAGGGTTAACATCCTCTTCTTGGGGTGAAATTTAGGGTTAACATCCTCTTCTTGGGGTGAAGGTTAGGGTTAACATCCTCTTCTTGGGGTGAAGGTCAGGGTTAACATCCTCTTCTTGGGGTGAAGGTTAGGGTTAACATCCTCTTCTTGGGGTAAAGGTCAGGGTTAACATCCTCTTCTTGGGGTGAAGGTCAGGGTTAACATCCTCTTCTTGGGGTGAAGGTTAGGGTTAACATCCTCTTCTTGGGGTGAAGGTTAGGGTTAACATCCTCTTCTTGGGGTGAAGATCAGGGTTAACATCCTCTTCTTGGGGTGAAGGTTAGGGTTAACATCCTCTTCTTGGGGTGAAGGTCAGGGTTAACATCCTCTTCTTGGGGTGAAGGTTAGGGTTAACATCCTCTTCTTGGGGTGAAGGTTAGGGTTAACATCCTCTTCTTGGGGTGAAGGTCAGGGTTAACATCCTCTTCTTGGGGTGAAGGTTAGGGTTAACATCCTCTTCTTGGGGTGAAGGTTAGGGTTAACATCCTCTTCTTGGGGTGAAGGTTAGGGTTAACATCCTCTTCTTGGGGGTGAAGATTAGGGTTAACATCCTCTTCTTGGGGGTGAAGGTTAGGTCTTAAGGGTTAACATCCTCTTCTTGGGGTGAAGGTTAGTGTTAACATCCTCTTCTTGGGGTGAAGGTTAGGGTTAACATCCTCTTCTTGGGGTGAAGGTCAGGGTTAACATCCTCTTCTTGGGGTGAAGGTTAGGGTTAACATCCTCTTCTTGGGGTGAAGGTTAGGGTTAACATCCTCTTCTTGGGGTGAAGGTTAGGGTTAACATCCTCTTCTTGGGGTGAAGGTTAGGGTTAACATCCTCTTCTTGGGGTGAAGGTTAGGGTTAACATCATCTTCTTGGGGTGAAGGTCAGGGTTAACATCCTCTTCTTGGGGTGAAGGTTAGGGTTAACATCCTCTTCTTGGGGTGAAGGTTAGGGTTAACATCCTCTTCTTGGGGTGAAGGTTAGGGTTAACATCCTCTTCTTGGGGTGATTAGGTTAACATCCTCTTCTTGGGGTGAAGGTCAGGGTTAACATCCTCTTCTTGGGGTGAAGGTCAGGGTTAACATCCTCTTCTTGGGGTGAAGGTTAGGGTTAACATCCTCTTCTTGGGGTAAAGGTTAGGGTTAACATCCTCTTCTTGGGGTGAAGGTTAGGGTTAACATCCTCTTCTTGGGGTAAAGGTTAGGGTTAACATCCTCTTCTTGGGGTGAAGGTTAGGGTTAACATCCTCTTCTTGGGGTGAAGGTTAGGGTTAACATCCTCTTCTTGGGGTAAAGGTTAGGGTTAACATCCTCTTCTTGGGGTGAAGGTTAGGGTTAACATCCTCTTCTTGGGGTAAAGGTTAGGGTTAACATCATCTTCTTGGGTGAAGGTTAGGGTTAACATCCTCTTCTTGGGGTGAAGGTCAGGGTTAACATCCTCTTCTTGGGGTGAAGGTCAGGGTTAACATCCTCTTCTTGGGGTGAAGGTCAGGGTTAACATCATCTTCTTGTGGTGAAGGTTAGGTTTAACATCCTCTTCTTGGGGTGAAGGTTAGGGTTAACATCCTCTTCTTGGGGTGAAGGTTAGGGTTAACACCCTCTTCTTGGGTGAAGGTTAGGGTTAACATCATCTTATTGGGGTGAAAGTTAGGGTTAACATCCTCTTCTTGGGGTGAAGGTCAGGGTTAACATCCTCTTCTTGGGTGAAGGTCAGGGTTAACATCATCTTATTGGGGTGAAAGTTAGGGTTAACATCCTCTTCTTGGGGTGAAGGTCAGGGTTAACATCCTCTTCTTGGGGTGAAGGTTAGGGTTAACATCCTCTTCTTGGGGTGAAGGTCAGGGTTAACATCATCTTCTTGGGGTGAAGGTTAGGGTTAACATCCTCTTCTTGGGGTTAGGGTTAGGGTTAACTTAGACTCAGACAGGACTTTTAAACACTCTTAGAAAAAAGTGTTCCAAAAAGGTTTTGGGGTGGCTGTCCCCAAAAGAAAACCCTTTTTGGTTCCAGGAAGAACTATTTTTGGTTCCAAGTAGAACCCTTTTGGGTTCCATGTAAAAACCCTATGTGGAATGAAACCCAGAAGGGTTCTTAGAACTCAGACAGGACCTTTAAGGGTTCTTCAAAGGGTTCTCCTATCGGGACAGCCAAATGACCCTTTTAGGTTCTAGATAACACCTTCTTCTCTAAGAGTGTGTAGGCTCGACCCTAATTGAAGTGCTCTCTGACACCTGGAGTTGCAAATGGTCCAGGTACAAAGGACAATGCCAAAGGACTAGTCAGCCCTTCCCCCTCTGAGGGGCCAAAATGTTTCTCTCTGTTACAGTATCCAGAGCACTGAATATTGAATGTGATAGAATAATACTATAGTATCACAGGAGGCTGGTGAGGGGAGGACGGCTCATAATAATGGCTGGAACGGAGCAAATACAATTCCACTAATTCCGCTCCAGTCATTACCACAAGCCAGACCTCCCCATTTAAGGTGCCAGCAACCTCCTGTGTATACATGTATCTTATCTATCTGAAACTTGTTCACTGAGGATAACTCTGATGCTATCTACAGTGGGGAGAACAAGTATTTGATACACTGCCGATTTTGCAGGTTTTCCTACTTACAAAGCATGTAGAGGTCTGTAATTTGTATCATAGGTACACTTCAACTGTGAGAGACGGAATCTAAAACAAAAATCCAGAAAATCACATTGTATGATTTTTAAGTAATTAATTTGCATTTTATTGCATTACATAAGTATTTGATACATTAGAAAAGCAGTACTTAATATTTGGTACAGAAACCTTTGTTTGCAATTACAGAGATCATACGTTTCCTGTAGGTCTTGACCAGGTTTGCACACACTGCAGCAGGGATTTTGGCCCACTCCTCCATACAGACCTTCTCCAGATCCTTCAGGTTTCGGGGCTGTCGCTGGGCAATACGGACTTTCAGCTCCCTCCAAAGATTTTCTATTGGGTTCAGGTCTGGAGACTGGCTAGGCCACTCCAGGACCTTGAGATGCTTCTTACGGAGCCACTCCTTAGTTGCCCTGGCTGTGTGTTTCAGTCGTTGTCAAACTTCAGACGGGCCTGGACATGCGCTGGCTTGAGCAGGGGGACCTTGCGTGCGCTGCAGGATTTTAATCCATGACGGCGTAGTGTGTTACTAATGGTTTTGTTTGAGACTGTGGTCCCAGCTCTCTTCAGGTCATTGACCAGGTCCTGCCGTGTAGTTCTGGGCTGATCCCTCACCTTCCTCATGATCATTGATGCCCCACAAGGTGAGATCTTGCATGGAGCCCCAGACCGAGGGTGATTGACCGTCATCTTGAACTTCTTCCATTTTCTAATAATTGCGCCAACAGTTGTTGCCTTCTCACCAAGCTGCTTGCCTATTGTCCTGTAGCCCATCCCAGCCTTGTGCAGGTCTACAATTTTATCCCTGATGTCCTTACACAGCTCTCTGGTCTTGGCCATTGTGGAGAGGTTGGAGTCTGTTTGATTGAGTGTGTGGACAGGTGTCTTTTATACAGGTAACGAGTTCAAACAGGTGCAGTTAATACAGGTAATGAGTGGAGAACAGGAGGGCTTCTTAAAGAAAAACTAACAGGTCTGTGAGAGACGGAATTCTTACTGGTTGGTAGGTGATCAAATACTTATGTCATGCAATAAAATGCAAATTAATTACTTAAAAATCATACAATGTGATCTTCTGGATTTTTGTTTTAGATTCCGTCTCTCACAGTTGAAGTGTACCTATGATAAAAATTACAGACCTCTACATGCTTTGTAAGTAGGAAAACCTGCTAAATCTGCAGTGTATCAAATACTTGTTCTCCCCACTGTATATGGTTGTATTATCTATGTGTTACTTGTATCTGTACAGGGTGAACTCTGAATTACTATATGCAAAAAGGTTTTATGGTCCTCTCAGGAATTCTGTCTTATTTACATTGGTGTCGTCCCCCACACAAGCCTTTAAATGCTGTGACGCCATTGGAGACTGGACCTCGGAGTGTTTAGGTTACTGTAAACTTGGTATCGTTTGATTGGTCAACGGTGGTTGGTTTTGGGTTGAAAGGTTACACCTTCAGATGTTATAAATTGAATTAAATGCCTTTGTTATCTCTCTTATCCTGTATCCAGTCCACGGAGGAAGGTTGCTTGATTAATTCTCAGGCTTCAAGGACTCTGGCCTAGTAAGCATCTCTTTGTTCACGCTTTGTCTTCTAAGTTAACCTCAGGATCTATATGCTTTGTAATGCTTGGTAATGCTTTGTAACTTAAGCTTCATGCCTTGTATGTGAATCCATTCATTGAACAATGTTAATTAAATATCTGCCTTTGATATAGACAATTCCCAGACTAATTATTGCTAGTCAACATCAACTCATTGCCTAATGCTTGCTTGTATATTTTAATTATCTTATGAGTCAGCTAAACATTTTAATAGGCTAATTGCTTCGTCTTATTACGAGTCACATGTGAGGTATTTATAATATCATGAATACTGTATACACACATGTCAAATATCAGTGTATAATAATCTATATAAGTACTAAAGTTACCTCATTCTCTTCCAGGAGTTAACATACAGACACAGTATAACCAATATTACTAAAGTACTCTAGTTACCTCATTCTCTTCTTGGGGTCCCCCAGCAGGGTCTCAGGGAACTGGGAGAGGGTCTTCAGCTGCGTCTCGAAGCGCAGCCCGGAGATATTGATGACAACGCGTTCACAGCACTCGTGGTCCGGTTGGTTCCGTTCGTACCGGTCCAGAGAGTGGTGACCTGGTAGCACCACCAACTCCTCCAGCATGTTGTCTCCGCCGCACGCCACCACCGTCATCACATCGATGTCTGTCTCTGTGTATCCGTGGTTTATTAGGGTGTCGCGGTCTCGGAGGTCGGGGTTGTCCTGGTGGGTCTTGGTGACGGAAGGCGGCGGGGATTGCAGGAGGCTGAGGTGGTCGTCCATGTGCACGCTGAGATAGAGGGGTGGAGATGCACGCAGGGGCACCAGCTGCTCCCCCTCCGCGAGCCCCTGTCAGCTTCTCCTCCTCAGTCTCCTCTCTCTCGGTCTCTCTCTGTCTCTGTCTCTCACTCTCTCCGATTGGTGTTCCCACCCACAGCGCGAGAGCTGGGGTTTATAAACACGTGAGCTCTACCCCCGCCCCTGGCAGGAGCCTCTCTCTCTCTCTCTCTCTCTCTCTCTCTCTCTCTCTCTCTCTCTCTCTCTCTCTCTCTCTCTCTCTCTCTCTCTCTCCCTCCTATCAGAGCGTGGACAAACATAAACACGGAGTCTCAGACACATCACATCCCCACTCTCTGGGCCTCTCTCTCTGGGCCTATCTCTCTCTGGGCCTATCTCTCTCTGGGCCTATCTCTCTCTGGGCCTATCTCTCTCTGGGCCTATCTCTCTCTGGGCCTATCTCTCTCTGGGCCTCTCTCTCTGGGCCTATCTCTCTCTGGGCCTATCTCTCTCTGGGCCTATCTCTCTCTGGGCCTATCTCTCTCTGGGCCTATCTCTCTCTGGGCCTCTCTCTCTCTCTCTCTGCCCGCAACAAGAATTATGAATGAAACGACAAGCAGGACAGCACCTTTTGATCAAGGTGACCGAGGACATTGTTGGGTAGATATAGGTTAATGGTTTTTAATCAAAGGGGCTGCATTATGGAGAAAAACATTGAAAACAGTACCTTTGTGGAAGTCTGTGGACAAGGTTTGACAGCAATCCATGCTTTGATTTAGTTTCCCTGGCACTGTTGTTTCCAAATGGTAAAGTTTTAGCATTTGTGGCAAAAATCCCATCTAAATCCTCCTACCGACATTAGCATTTTTCACACATCATGTTTAAATCATCTACAAATGACTTTGTTGAGCTTCACAATCAATTTGAGATACTTTCAGATTAAACTAAACACACCTATTCAATAATAATATTGATACATGGGATTTAAAGCAAAAAAATACATCTGGCATAAAAAAAATTGATTTAAATGGACAGATGTTTTCTGTCTACCTGGCGCCGACGAAGATGGCGGCCTCGTGACTAGTTCTTAGGAAACTTTGTGGTATTTGTGTTTTTATGTATTTTTTACATTATTAGCTCAGAAAATGTTTTGTATCATTACATACAGCCGGGAAAAACTATTGGATATCAGAGTGGCGGTAACTCACCAGAACTACCAGCATTACGACCAGGAATGCAACTTTCCCGAAGCAGATACTTTGTTTGCTCTCCCCAGGGCAACTGAACTGATTCCAGAAGCCGACCCAAAAGGCATCCCTAGCCGTGTCCTCAGAGCATGCGCAGACCAGCTGGCTGGAGTGTTTACGGATATATTCAATCTCTCCCTGTCCCAGTCTGCTGTCCCCACTTGCTTCAAGATGTCCACCATTGTTCCTGTATCCAAGAAAAGCAACGGTAACTGAACTAAATGACTATCGCCCCGTAGCACTCACCTCTGTCATCATGAAGTGCTTTGAGAGACTAGTCAAGAATCATATCACCTCTACCAGTGACTGCATACTGTGTCACGAGGTAGCAGAGGAAGTTCAGGGCCTGTTCAGGGACTGCTCATAACCACTGTTCAGGGACTGCTTATAACCACTGTTCAGGGACTGCTCCTAACCACTGCTAAAATGTGGTGGGTTTTCTTGCACTTTTCAGCAGCCGTGGCATCACCCAGGTGGGGGCTACATTCCTGGCAATGGAGGACCAGTACCAGAGAAGAGGCTCCAATGTAGTGACTGACCAATCAGAGGAGAGGCTCCAATGTAGTGACCGACCATTCAGATTAGAGGCTCCAATGTAGTGACTGATCATTCAGAGGAGAGGCTCCAATGTAGTGACTGACCAATCAGAGGAGAGGCTCCAATGTAGTGACCGACCATTCAGATTAGAGGCTCCAATGTAGTGACTGACCAATCAGAGGAGAGGCTCCAATGTAGTGACCGACCATTCAGATTAGAGGCTCCAATGTAGTGACTGATCATTCAGAGGAGAGGCTCCAATGTAGTGACTGACCAATCAGAGAAGGAGGTGTGGTGGGCTGTTGAAGAGTTCCGGGCCTGTTGTTTGAGACAGTCTTTGTTTCTCCTTGGCTGTCCCTCCACTGAACCTACACTGGGCCTTTCCAGCCCAAACTGACTCAACCTCATCCCAAGCTGACTGAGGCTTTTCAATCTCCATCATCAGGGAATGCTGTGTCTTTGTTTTTACATGGCTTACGGACGATACACTCGACTCTGCTATTCAACCAGACAGCAAGGGAAAACCGGCCAACCCTTCCCTCCATTCTACTGGCCAATGTACAGTCACTCGATAATAAAATGGGGACCTTCGATCGCGTATTTTGCTACCAACGGGACGAAACTGCAATATTCGTTGCTTTTCTGAAACATGGCTCTCGGACAAGATACCCCCAATGGCTATCCAACTCGATGGATTCTCCATTCACCGGACGGACAGTGGAGTCAGGGAAATCGAGGGGGGGGAGTGGTGCTTTGCTAGCACTAATTGGAATATATTTCGATAACATTGACGTGCTTACCACCTCCGTCACTGAATTCATCAGGTAATGCATCGCAGACGTCGTCCCCACAGTAAAGGTTAACTACTTCCCCAATCAAAAGCCCTGGATTAACACTGAGGTTGGCGCTAAGCTAAAGGACAGGGCTACCGCACACAGAGCTATCCCAGACAACCCTGGGGCTACGGCCGAGGACAGGAACAAGGACAGGAAGTCCCACTATGACCGCCACAGAGCTATCCCAGATAACCCTGGGGCTACAGCTGAGGACAGGAACAAGGACAGGAAGTCCCACTATGACCGCCACAGAGCTATCCCAGACAACCCTCGGCCAAACGATCCCAACCGCCACAGAGCTATCCCAGACAACCCTGGGGCTACGGCCGAGGACAGGAACAAGGACAAGAAGTCCCGCTACGACCGCCACAGAGCTATCCCAGACAACCCTGGGGCTACGGCCGAGGACAGGAACAAGGACAAGAAGT
This sequence comes from Coregonus clupeaformis, assembly GCF_020615455.1. Taxonomy (NCBI): domain Eukaryota; kingdom Metazoa; phylum Chordata; class Actinopteri; order Salmoniformes; family Salmonidae; genus Coregonus; species Coregonus clupeaformis. The sequence goes on along the minus strand of NW_025533568.1, from coordinate 704,381 downwards.
CCCGCTACGACCTCCGCAGAGTCAAATGAGCAAAAGGACAATATACTGGAGGAATAAGGTGGAATCATATTACACAGGCTCCGCTGCCCACCACATGTGGCAGGGGCTACAGTCCATTAAGTCCATCAATGCCTCTCTACCAGATGAACTCAATGCATTTTATGTACACTTTGACAACAACAACATTGTGTCACTCCACAGCTTCATAGAGGATCTAGATACATTTTCTAACCGCTCTGGATTACAACCAAATTATGATAAATGTACTATATTACGTATTGGATCAATAAAAAATACAAATTGTACATTACCATGTAGTTTACCAATAAAATGGTCTGATGGTGATGTGGATATACTCGGAATACATATCCCAAAGGAAATAAATGATCTCACTCCAGTACATTATATTAGAAAGTTAGCAAAAAAAGATAAGATCTTGCTACCATGGAAAGGAAAATACCTGTCAATTTGTGGAAAAATCACCCTGATTAACTCTTTAGTATTATTGTTTTTTAAATTATATGAGAAAAATATAATCCATTTTATTTGGAACGGCAAGCCAGACAAAATTAAACAGGCCTATTTATATAATGAATATGAATTCGGAGGACAGAAATTATTAAATATTAAAGCATTAGACCTATCACTAAAAGCTTCAGTCATACAAAAGTTATACTTAAATCCGAACTGGTTCTCTAGCAAATTAGTAAGATTGTCTCTCCCCATGTTCAAGAATGGCCTTTTTCCCTTTATTCAGATTACAACCACTCACTTTCAGTTATTTGAAAAGGAAATCATCTCCCAGATATCACTATTTCTAAAACAAGCCATAGAAAGTTGGTTGCAATTTCAATTTAATCCTCCAGAAATGACAGAACAAATAATGCAACAAATATTGTGGTTAAACTCAAATATACTAATTGACCAAAAAACTGGTGGAGTTATGCAGCTAACAAAAACATATGGAAATGTCTGCTCTACCCAAAAGTACAACCAAATAATTGCAGCCTTACCGCAAAAATGGAAGAGGGAAGTGGAAGGGGGAGAAAGTAAGGAACTTGTCTGTCGGCATTAAAGAACATAATTGGTTAAGGAAAACTGTGATAAATAAAAAAGTATATCAGTTTCACTTAAGGACCAAAGGATTGACAGCCGTCCCATATAGATTACAAAATAGTTGGTAAGAGATTTTTGACGTACCGATCCCATGGCATAGTGTTTATGAACTGATACGCAAAACGACACCGGATTCAAAACTTAGAATCTTTCAATTTAAATTATTATATAAAATTCTTGCTACCAATAGAATGTTATTTATATGGGGGATACAATCTTCCCAGCTCTGCAGATGTTGCTGCGAAGAGACAGAATCATTAGATCATTTGTTTTGGTACTGTCCATTTGTAGCTTGTTTTTGGACACAGGTCCAGGAATGGCTAAAGGATTGCAATATTTACCTGGAGCTGACCCTGCAGATAGCACTACTGGGTGATCTGAAAAGTAATAGTCAATCGATCAATAACATAATGATACTATTAGCAAAAATGTTTATTTTCAATTCACAATCTGTAGAAACAATGAGAATGGTTCAGAACTTTTGTAAGACATCACAGTACAGTTGAAAAATATATGGCAAATAGAAATCCTATATGGATGGTGTTAAGAGATAGATGGGAAGTGTTGAATGGAGCTGAAGGATGGGACTAATAACAACTAACAACTAATAACAACAAGATAACTAATAATGTAGGCACGCTGTGTCCATAATAAGTGTATGGGTTGTAGGTTGGAAGCTTTTGTGAAGGAGCACAGTTAGAAAGATATGGCATATAGAAGCAAACCGGATGGACATCATGAAAATGATCAGAGAGGTTGAGAGTAGAAGAAGTTCAGGAGAAAGAACAAACAAAATGTAATTATTGTAAAATTGACTGTGTCCATAAAATGTAGATAGTAAGTATAAGCTGGAAGTAGAGGCCTAAGCGTTGTTGTTCACTAGTTTACTCCAATTAGGGAAAGGGTGGTGGGGTTGGAAAGTAATAAAGGGGAATATATATATTTTTAAAGGATATGTATGTGTGTGTGTATATGTGTATATATATGTATATGTATGTATGTGTGTATATGTATGTATATATATATATATATATATATATATATATATACATATACACAAAAAAAAACATGGGGTATTGGAAGTGATGCAGACAATTACATTGATGGAAGTTACAATCTATCTGCAATATTAAGTTGATCTACCCCCCCAAAAAAAAAGAACAAAAAAAAAAGAAAAAGGATTGGGTTATCTCGCTCTCCGAGGCCGACGTGAGAAAGGTCTTTAATCAGGTCAACACCCGCAAGTCCGTGGGGCCCGATGGTATTCCAGGGCGCGTTCTCACAGCATGAGCAGAACAGCTGGCAGGCATATTCACAGTAATTTTCCTTGTCCCGGCCTGTAATCCCCACATGTTTTAAGATGACCACCATCATTCCATTTGGCGAAAGGCTCGGCACACGCATACTCAGGCTGACTGGCTCTCGTTCAGGCAAATGAGAAATAAGTACACTCAGGCTATCCGGAAGGCCAAAGTGAGTTACTTTAAGGAGCAGTTCTCTCTCTGTGGGTCTAACCCCAATAAGTTCTGGAAAACGGTTAAAGACCTGGAGAATAAACCCTCCTCCTCACAGCTGCCCATGTCCCTTAATGTTGATGATGTGGTTGTTACTGACAAGGAGCACATGGCTGAGCTCTTTAATCACCACTTCGTTAAGTCAGGATTCCTATTGGACTCAGACATGCCTCCTTGTCCGTCCAACATTTCCTCATCTCCCACCCCTTCTAATGCGACTAGCCCCGATGCTCCTCCCTCTTTTTCTCCTGCCCCGCTACAAAGTTCCTCCCTGCAGGCGGTCACTGAGTTCAAGGTGCTAAAGGAGCTCCTTAAACTTGACCCCAAAAAAATGGTTTAGACCCTTTCTTCTTTAAGGTTGCTGCCCCTATCATCGCCAAGCCTGTCTCTGACCTTTTTAACCTGTCTCTCCTCTCTGGGGAGGTTCCCATTGCTTGGAAGGCAGCCAAGGTGCGTCCTTTATTTAAAGGAAGAGATCAAGCTGATCCTAACTGTTATAGGCTAATTTCAATTTTGCCCTGTTTATCAAAAGTGTTGGAAAAACCTGTCAATAACCAACTGACTGGTTTCTTGATGTCTACAGTATTCTATCTGGTATGGAATCTGGTTTCCTCTCAGGTTATGGACGTGTCACTGCAACCTTAAAGGTCCTAAATGATGTCACCATCGCCCTTGATTCTAAGCAATGTTGTGCTGCTATTTTTATTGACTTGGCCAAAGCTTTTGATACGGTAGACCATTCCATTCTTGTGGGCCGGCTAAGGAGTATTGGTGTCTCTGAGGGGTCTTTGGCCTGGTTTGCTAACTACCTCTCTCAAAGAGTGCAGTGTGTAAAGTCAGAACATCTGCTGTCTCAGCCACTGCCTGTCACCAAGGGAGAACCCCAAGGCTCCATCCTAGGCCCCACGCTCTTCTCAATTTACATCAACAACACAGCTCAGGCAGTAGGAAGCTCTCTCATCCATTTATATGCAGATGATACAGTCTTATACTCAGCTGGCCCCTCCCTGGATTTGGTGTTAAACGCTCTACAGCAAAGTTTTCTTAGTGTCCAACAAGCTTTCTCTGCCCTTAACCTTGTTCTGAACACCTCCAAAACAAAGGTCATGTGGTTTGGCAAGAAGAATGCCCCTCTCCCCACCGGTGTGATTACTACCTCTGAGGGTTTAGAGCTTGAGGTAGTCACCTCATACAAGTCCTTGTATGAAAAAACATTCAAACTGGACAGTTTTATCTCCATCTCTTCATTCAAAGACTCATTCATGGACCCTCTTACTGACAGTTGTGGCTGCTTGGCGTGATGTATTGTTGTCTCTACCTTCTTGCCCTTTGTGCTGTTGTCTGTTGCCCAATAATGTTTGTACCATGTCTTGTGCTGCTACCATGTTGTGCTGCTGCCATGCTGTGTTGTTGTCTTAGGTCTCTCTTTATGTAGTGTTGTGGCGTCTCTCTTTATGTAGTGTTGCTACCGTCTCTGTTATGTAGTGTTGGCGTCTCTCTTTATGTAGTGTTGTGGTGTCTCTCTTTATGTGGTGTTGTGGCGTCTCTCTCTTTATGTAGTGTTGTGGTGTCTCTCTTTATGTAGTGTTGTGGCGTCTTCTCTTTATGTAGTGTTGTGGCGTCTCTCTTTATGTAGTGTTGTGGTGTCTCTCTTTATGTAGTGTTGTGGTGTCTCTCTTTATGTAGTGTTGTGGTGTCTCTCTTTATGTAGTGTTGTGGTGTCTCTCTTTATGTAGTGTTGTGGTGTCTCTCTTTATGTAGTGTTGTGGTGTCTCTCTTTATGTAGTGTTGTGGCGTCTCTCTTTATGTAGTGTTGTGGTGTCTCTCTCTTTATGTAGTGTTGTGGTGTCTCTCTTTATGTAGTGTTGTGGTGTCTCTCTTTATGTAGTGTTGTGGCGTCTCTCTTTATGTAGTGTTGTGGTGTCTCTCTTTATGTAGTGTTGTGGTGTGTCTCTTTATGTAGTGTTGTGGTGTCTCTCTTTATGTAGTGTTGTGGTGTCTCTCTTTATGTAGTGTTGTGGTGTCTCTCTTTATGTAGTGTTGTGGTGTCTATCTCTCTTTATGTAGTGTTGTGGTCTCTCTTTATGTAGTGTTGTGGTGTCTCTCTCTCTTTATGTAGTGTTGTGGTGTCTATCTCTCTTTATGTAGTGTTGTGGTGTCTCTCTTTATGTAGTGTTGTGGTGTCTATCTCTCTTTATGTAGTGTTGTGGTGTCTCTCTATATGTAGTGTTGTGGTCTCTCTTTATGTAGTGTTGTGGTGTCTCTCTTTATGTAGTGTTGTGGTGTCTCTCTTTATGTAGTGTTGTGGTTCTCTCTTTATGTAGTGTTGTGGTCTCTCTTTATGTAGTGTTGTGGTGTCTCTCTCTTTATGTAGTGTTGTGGTGTCTCTCTCTTTATGTAGTGTTGTGGTGTCTCTCTTTATGTAGTGTTGTGGTGTCTATCTCTCCTTTATGTAGTGTTGTGGTGTCTCTCTTTATGTAGTGTTGTGGTGCTCTCTCTCTTTATGTAGTGTTGTGGTGTCTATTCTCTTTATGTAGTGTTGTGGTGTCTCTCTTTATGTAGTGTTGTGGTCTCTCTTTATGTAGTGTTGTGGTCTCTCTTTATGTAGTGTTGTGGTCTCTCTTTATGTAGTGTTGTGGTGTCTCTCTTTATGTAGTGTTGTGGCGTCTCTCTTTATGTAGTGTTGTGGTGTCTCTCTATATGTAGTGTTGTGGTCTCTCTTTATGTAGTGTTGTGGTGTCTCTCTCTTTATGTAGTGTTGTGGTGTCTATCTCTTTATGTAGTGTTGTGGTGTCTCTCTTTATGTAGTGTTGTGGTCTCTCTTTATGTAGTGTTGTGGTCTCTCTTTATGTAGTGTTGTGATCTCTCTTTATGTAGTGTTGTGGGTGTCTCTCTTTATGTAGTGTTGTGGTGTCTCTCTTGTGTGCTTGGTTGTCTCTCTCTCTATGTAGTGCTGTGGTGTCTATCTCTCTTTATGTAGTGTTGTGGTGTCTCTCTCTTTATGTAGTGTTGTGGTGTCTCTCTTTATGTAGTGTTGTGGTGTCTCTCTTTATGTAGTGTTGTGGTCTCTCTTTATGTAGTGTTGTGGTGTCTCTCTATATGTAGTGTTGTGGTCTCTCTTTATGTAGTGTTGTGGTGTCTCTCTTTATGTAGTGTTGTGGTGTCTCTCTTTATGTAGTGTTGTGGTCTCTCTTTATGTAGTGTTGTGGTGTCTCTCTTTATGTAGTGTTGTGGTCTCTCTTTATGTAGTGTTGTGGTGTCTCTCTTTATGTAGTGTTGTGGCGTCTCTCTTTATGTAGTGTTGTGGTGTCTCTCTATATGTAGTGTTGTGGTCTCTCTTTATGTAGTGTTGTGGTGTCTCTCTCTCTTTATGTAGTGTTGTGGTGTCTATCTCTCTTTATGTAGTGTTGTGGTGTCTCTCTATATGTAGTGTTGTGGTCTCTCTTTATGTAGTGTTGTGGTCTCTCTTTATGTAGTGTTGTGGTCTCTCTTTATGTAGTGTTGTGGTGTCTCTCTTTATGTAGTGTTGTGGCGTCTCTCTTTATGTAGTGTTGTGGTGTCTCTCTATATGTAGTGTTGTGGTCTCTCTTTATGTAGTGTTGTGGTGTCTCTCTCTCTTTATGTAGTGTTGTGGTGTCTATCTCTCTTTATGTAGTGTTGTGGTGTCTCTCTCTTTATGTAGTGTTGTGGTGTCTCTCTTTATGTAGTGTTATGGTGTCTCTCTCTCTTTATGTAGTGTTGTGGTGTCTCTCTCTCTTTATGTAGGTGTCTCTCTCTTTATGTAGTGTTGTGGTGTCTCTCTTTATGTAGTGTTGTGGTGTCTCTCTTTATGTAGTGTTGTGGTGTCTCTCTTTATGTAGTGTTGTGGCGTCTCTCTCCTTTATGTAGTGTTGTGGTGTCTCTCTCTTTATGTAGTGTTGTGGTGTCTCTCTCTTTATGTAGTGTTGTGGTGTCTCTCTCTCTTTATGTAGTGTTGTGGTGTCTCTCTCTCTTTATGTAGTGTTGTGGTGTCTCTCTTTATGTAGTGTTGTGGTGTCTCTCTTTATGTAGTGTTGTGGTGTCTCTCTTTATGTAGTGTTGTGGTGTCTCTCTCTTTATGTAGTGTTGTGGTGTCTCTCTTTATGTAGTGTTGTGGTGTCTCTCTTTATGTAGTGTTGTGGTGTCTCTCTTTATGTAGTGTTGTGGTGTCTCTCTTCTGTGTGTTGCTCTTATGTAGTGTAGTGGTGTCTCTCTTTATGTAGTGTTGTGGTGTCTCTCTCTTTATGTAGTGTTGTGGTGTCTCTCTTTATGTAGTGTTGTGGTGTCTCTCTTTATGTAGTGTTGTGGTGTCTCTCTCTTTATGTAGTGTTGTGGTGTCTCTCTTTATGTAGTGTTGTGGTGTCTCTCTTTATGTAGTGTTGTGGTGTCTCTCTTTATGTAGTGTTGTGGTGTCTCTCTTTATGTAGTGTTGTGGTGTCTCTCTTTATGTAGTGTTGTGGTGTCTCTCTTTATGTAGTGTTGTGGTGTCTCTCTTTATGTAGTGTTGTGGTGTCTCTCTTTATGTAGTGTTGTGGTGTCTCTCTCTTTATGTAGTGTTGTGGTCTCTTTTTATGTAGTGTTGTGGTGTCTCTCTTTATGTAGTGTTGTGGTGTCTCTCTTTATGTAGTGTTGTGGTGTCTTTCTTGTCGTGATGTGTGAACCTGAGCTCTGACGTCATGTATAGCATGTTACTGTCCAGCCACTGAGCTCTGACGTCATGTATAGTGTGTTACTGTACAGCCACTGAGCTCTGACGTCATGTATAGCGTGTTACTGTCCAGTCACTGAGCTCTGACGTCATGTATAGCGTGTTACTGTCCAGTCACTGAGCTCTGACGTCATGTATAGCATGTTACTGTCCAGCCACTGAGCTCTGACGTCATGTATAGCGTGTTACCGTACAGCCACTGAGCTCTGACGTCATGTTTAGCGTGTTACTGTCCAGCCACTGAGCTCTGACGTCATGTATAGCGTGTTACTGTCCAGTCACTGAGCTCTGACGTCATGTATAGCGTGTTACTGTCCAGCCACTGAGCTCTGACGTCATGTATAGCGTGTTACCGTCCAGCCACTGAGCTCTGACGTCATGTATAGCGTGTTACCGTCCAGCCACTGAGCTCTGACGTCATGTATAGCATGTTACTGTCCAGCCACTGAGCTCTGACGTCATGTATAGCATGTTACTGTCCAGCCACTGAGCTCTGACGTCATGTATAGCATGTTACTGTCCAGCCACTGAGCTCTGACGTCATGTATAGCATGTTACTGTCCAGCCACTGAGCTCTGACGTCATGTATAGCATGTTACTGTCCAGCCACTGAGCTCTGACGTCATGTATAGCATGTTACTGTCCAGCCACTGAGCTCTGACGTCATGTATAGCGTGTTACTGTCCAGCCACTGAGCTCTGACGTCATGTATAGCATGTTACTGTCCAGCCACTGCGTTCCAATGTAGGCGCTTATCAGTGTCCAAATCAGCCATGTTATATACAGGTAATAATCCACACTGGAACAAATGACCTAAAGAACATGAGATGATGTGTGACCCCAGCTATGGCAGAAGTGGCCATTATGGCCACAGAGAGATACCCAGTTGCAATGATTATATTTTAATCTCTTCTCCTGCGCTGAAATGTGCCATTCAACATTATTTTAGAAAACAATGCAGAAAATATGCACTAAGGCCAAACTTATTTTTGGTGAACCACAAAGACATCCACCCTCACCACACGCAAGCCCACGTCCACCTAAACAGGTGGGTTGTAAAAGTATTTGCAAAGGTGCTAAAGTACACAGCCAATGTGGGAAGAAAGACCAGACGCATCCGGCCTATGGGAAGCCAGCTAATAAGAGCACCTCAGCCTCACACCCAGAGAGACCAGCAGTGTTCAGAGAGACCAGTACTGTTCAGAGAGACCAGCACTCCACCCAGAGAGACCAGCACTCCACCCAGAGAGACCAGCACTTTGTTCAGAGAGACCAGTACTGTTCAGAGAGACCAGCACTCCACCCAGAGAGACCAGCACTTTGTTCAGAGAGACCAGCACTGTTCAGAGAGACCAGCACTGTTCAGAGAGACAAGCAGTGTTCAGAGAGACAAGCACTGTTCAGAGAGACCAGCACTGTTCAGAGAGACCAGCACTCCACCTTCAGAGAGACCAGCACTGTTCAGAGAGACCAGCACTCCGTTCAGAGAGACCAGCACTGTTCAGAGAGACAAGCAGTGTTCAGAGAGACCAGCACTGTTCAGAGAGACCAGCACTCCACCCAGAGAGACCAGCACTGTTCAGAGAGACCAGCACTGTTCAGAGAGACCAGCACTCCACCCAGAGAGACCAGCACTGTTCAGAGAGACCAGCACTGTTCAGAGAGACCAGCACTCCACCCAGAGAGACCAGCACTGTTCAGAGAGACCAGCACTGTTCAGAGAGACAAGCAGTGTTCAGAGAGACCAGCACTGTTCAGAGAGACCAGCACTCCACCCAGAGAGACCAGCACTGTTCAGAGAGACCAGCACTGTTCAGAGAGACCAGCACTGTTCAGAGAGACCAGCACTCCACCCAGAGAGACCAGCACTCCACCCAGAGAGACCAGCACTCCACCCAGAGAGACCAGCACTTTGTCCAGAGAGACCAGCACTTCACCCAGAGGGACCAGCATCCCCTCACTCTATTGGCCCCCATTAAGTACCCACTAGCTCACATGCTGACAGGATAGCACCCCCCCCCATTACCTCCCATGCTGAAAGGACGTCACCCCACTGCACCATTGAGAGCAACAGTCCAGCAAGACAGCTACGAAGTAGTTGCACGAAGACCAGAGTACCCTGCCCAACTAAACCAGATAAGGCACGAAGACCAGAGTACCCTGCCCAACTAAACCAGATAAGGCATATGCTAAACATAATCTGCTCAAAAGTAATGTAGTGATATTTTCATTAATTCTGTCTTTGTAATTAGCAGAACCATCTTAGAAAATCATAATATGAATAATGAAATGATAAGATGGCGCCGACGGAGATCTGACATCTGATGTGCTCCAACCTGACTTTGCTATTTTGTATTTATCCTGACTTTTTTTGTACAGAAAATGCACACCATTATCACTTTTGACGGCAAGTACTTTTGAACTACGAATCGACAGCTACTAACCTCGACTTCAACCTTGATTTCGGCTCCTATTTCAACTCTGACTCAGCTGTTCCCTTGTTTACACCGGACCCTCCTCCATTGTTTGGACAAACAAAGATGCGGGAGGAGGGCAGGAGTTTCCTACCTACGGGGCGTAACAAGCTGCAATATTCTATGCTTTTCAGAAACTTGCCGATAGGCGATATTTACATTTACATTTACATTTAAGTCATTTAGCAGACGCTCATATCCAGAGCGACTTACAAATTGGTGCATTCAACTTAGGATAGCCAGTGGGACAACCACCACTGGGGGAGGGGGGTGTAGAAGGATTACTGTTAGACTATTCCAGGTATTCCTTAAAGAGGTAGGGTTTCAAGTGTCTCCGGAAGGTGGTCAGTGACTCCGCTGTCCTGGCGTCGTGGGGGAGCTTGTTCCACCATTGGGGTGCCAGAGCAGCGAATAGCTTTGACTGGGCTGAGCGGGAACTGTGCTTCCGCAGAGGTAGGGGGGCTAGCAGGCCAGAGGTGGATGAACGCAGTGCCCTCGTTTGGGTGTAAGGTCTGATCAGAGCCTGAAGGTAAGGAGGTGCCGTTCCCCTCACTGCTCCATAGGCAAGCACCATGGTCTTGTAGCAGATGCGAGCTTCAACTGGAAGCCAGTGGAGTGTGCGGAGGAGCGGGGTGACGTGAGAGAACTTGGGAAGGTTGAACACCAGACGGGCTGCAGCGTTCTGGATGAGTTGTAGGGGTTTAACGGCACAGGCAGGGAGCCCAGCCAACAGACTTAAGGGTTTCTCCATGCTTCGTTGCGACTGGACAGGCAAAACCAAAGGGGGAGGTCTGAAGCCTCTGATACTGTCACGATCGTCGATAGATGACGGACCAAGGCGCAGCGTGATAAACGTACATCTTTTATTGAAGTACACCACACGAACAAAACAACAAACGAAATGTGAAGTCCTAGGTTAACACAACCCTTTCGGAACAAGATCCCACAATGACTAGTGAAAACAGGCTGCCTAAGTATGGTTCCCAATCAGAGACAACGAGCTACAGCTGCCTCTGATTGGGAACCACCCTGGCCAACATAGATCTAACCGATCTAGAACGAAAACCATAGCAAACAAAACATAGAAAATCCACACCCTGGCTCAACAATTAAGATTCCCCAGAGCCAGGGCGTGACAGTACCCCCCCAAAGGCGCGGACCGCGACCGCGCCAACCAAACACAAGAGGGTAGGGGCCGGGTGGACATTCCGCCTCGGAGGCGGATCCGGCTCTGGGCGTGACCACCACACTCTCTCTACCCCCCCGTTGCGCCCCTGGTCTAGTCTGGCCCCGCTGGCCGGAGCTGGACTGAACACCGGTGGAGCGGATTGCTCTGGCTCCGGCGTGGAGCAGCTGACCGATGCCGGACCAGGCACCGGTGGAACAGGCACGGACCGTGCCGGACTGACGACGCGCACCACTGGCTTGGTGCGGGGAGCAGGAACGGGCCGGACCGGGCTGACGACACGCACCATTGGCTTGGTGCGGGGAGCAGGAACAGGCCGGACCGGGCTGGTGACGCGCACCACTGGCTTGGTGCGGGGAGCAGGAACAGGCCGGACCGGGCTGACGACGCGCACCACTGGCTTGGTGCGGGGAGCAGGAACAGGCCGGACCGGGCTGGCGACGCACACCACAGGCTTAGTGCGGGGAGCAGGAACGGGCCTGACCGTACTGGGAACACACACCACTGGCCTTGTGCGGGAATCAGGAACGGGCCGGACCGGACTTGTGACACACACCACTTGCTTGGTGCGAGGAGCGGGACTGGGTTTCCTCATAAACCTCCGCTCCTCTACCAGTTCCTCTCGCCTCCACACTCTCCTTCTCCCTCGTGACCAATAGCCCCGTAACCTGGCGGCCTCCTCTGCTAACCGGCTGAACCGCTCTATCGCGGCCTCCTGCTGCCTCGTCGTCCACGGCGTGAGCCCCCCCCCCTACATTTTTTTGGGCTTGTCTCTCCCCCGTGAACATGGCCTCCATGGCTCTCGCCAGACTCTCTCTCCTCTCCTCCCAAGTCCATCCTCTCTCCTCTTCAAGCTGCTTGATCCAGTCGTGGTGGGATCTTCTGTCACGATCGTCGACAGATGCGGACCAAGGTGCAGCGTGATAAACGTACATCTTATTTACCGTACTGCACACGAAACAAAACAACAAACCAAACGATGAAGTCCTAGGTTAACACAAACCTTTCGGAACAAGATCCCACACACCTAGTGAAAACAGGCTGCCTAAGTATGGTTCCCAATCAGAGACAACGAGCTACAGCTGCCTCTGATTGGGAACCACCCTGGCCAACATAGATCTAACCGATCTAGAACGAAAACCATAGCAAATAAAACATAGAAAATCCACACCCTGGCTCAACAATTAAGAGTCCCAAGAGCCAGGGCGTGACAGATACAATATAATACAATGTAACGTTATTCATCTACAATTCATGTTCTTAATCCTGGGCAACATGCGCCTGGGAGGCTGACAGGAATATTGGTATCCACGGTACTCCACCAATAAAATTGGACAAACTTGATTGTTATCCGTCCCTAAATTGAAAATGTACATTTGTCAAGATATCTAAGCCTCCAAGATGTCAAATGAAGAACCCCCTCTCAGACAGACTGAGCCACGGACAGAAGAAGACAGCTCCAATCAGAGATCAGGGGATTTAACAGGAGGTACAAAACTGACATGCACTTCTTGTATTCCTGCCAGAAATTTGACAAGATAAGTGAAACGCACACTACTGACATATGATCTCATTGTACTGTACATATTCAATGTTGTTACAGATAGACACTGCATAATCTCATTGTACTGACATATACACTGAGTGTACAAAACATTAGGGACATCTGCTCTTTCCATGACATAGACTGACCAGGTGAATCCAGGTGTATATATATTTAGGGGGTGTCAATAATTTTGACTCCTACCTTTTTGAGAAAAAAAGTATTACTTGTTAAACAAAAGTCACTATTGCTCATCTTTATCAATCATTTTGGATCCCACTGTATACTGTCCTCTTTCTCTAATCACCATTATTATATGTGTTGATGTCATTATCTCACTGTGCAGAAACAGTGAGAGACAGAGACATAGACAGAGACACAGAGACAGAGACACAGAGAGGGAGAGAGAGAGAGCGAGAGAGAGAGAGAGAGAGAGAGAGAGAGAGAGAGAGAGAGAGAGAGAGAGAGAGAGAGAGAGAGAGACAGAGAGAGAGAGAGAGAGAGAGAGAGAGAGAGAGAGAGAGAGAGAGACAGAGAGAGAGGGAGAGAGAGAGAGAGACAGAGAGAGAGAGAGAGAGAGGGAGAGAGAGAGAGAGAGAGAAAGAGAGAGAGAGAGAGAGAGAGAGACAGAGAGAGAGAGAGAGAGAGAGAGAGACAGAGAGAGAGAGAGAGAGAGAGAGAGAGAGAGAGAGAGAGAGATAGAGAGACAGAGAGAGAGAGAGAGAGAGACAGAGAGAGAGAGAGAGAGAGAGAGAGAGAGAGAGAGCGAGAGAGAGAGAGAGAGAGAGAGAGAGAGAGAGAGAGAGAGAGAGAGAGAGAGAGAGAGAGAGAGCGAGAGAGAGAGAGAGAGAGAGACAGAGAGAGAGAGAGAGAGAGAGGACAGAGAGAGAGAGAGAGAGAGAGAGAGAGAGAGAGCGAGAGAGAGAGAGAGAGAGACAGAGAGAGAGAGAGATAGAGAGACAGAGAGAGAGAGAGAGAGAGAGAGAGAGAGAGAGAGAGAGAGAGAGAGAGAGAGAGAGAGAGAGAGAGAGAGAGAGAGAGAGAGAGAGAGAGAGAGAGAGAGAGAGAGAGAGAGAGAGAGAGACAGAGAGGCTGTGTATCAGTCAGAGATGTGTATTGAGGCCAGTGGTTCTGCTGCTCAATATGAAAGGCCCCTGTAGGTCCAGTGGGACTGAAGTTAAGGGACAGCCAGGGGCTCTCTCTGCTATATATAGGCTCTCCACGCCCAACTATCTATTAACCTCAGGAACTAGGCTACCTTCTCATCGCTCTTTAAATTAGAGCGCTTCACAGCTGAAAGACATTGAAACAACCCCAAAGACCAAAGAACTGCTACATATGATATAGGACTGGAAATGGGACTGGGTCTGTCTGCAGAAAGCACAGCGTTACATTTAAATCAAATTCAGACTAACCTTGTCCCCAGGCTATTGTGCACAGCGCAGATAAGCCTGGGGACAACAACCATTAGTGGAAGGGACCACATCATTATATGAGAGTGACCTTACTGAGAAAAAGCATTGGTCATGATTTAATTTTAGCGAATCAAACGACTGCGAGGCTCCAAATGGAGAAAATAAGAAAGACTACAACCATACAATTTGTGGTCGATGTGTGGAACACTATGAACAACACTGACCTACACTACAGACCTAAACAATACAGTCTCTATCTCTATCTGACCTACACTACAGACCTAAACAATACAGTCTCTATCTCTATCTGACCTACACTACAGACCTAAACAATACAGTCTCTATCTCTATCTGACCTACACTACAGACCTAAACAATACAGTCTCTATCTCTATCTGACCTACACAACAGACCTAAACAATACAGTCTCTATCTCTATCTGACCTACACAACAGACCTAAACAATACAGTCTCTATCTCTATCTGACCTACACAACAGAGTCTATCCCAATGAGAGAAACAATACAGTATCTTTATTGCCAAGACGTCTGAACTATACATTTACATTTTCATTTACATTTACGTCATTTAGCAGACGCTCTTATCCAGAGCAACTTACAAATTGGTGCATTCACCTTATGATAGCCAGTGGGACAACCACTTTACAATATTTCACCTTTTTTTTTGGGGGGGGGGGGGGTAGAAGGATTACTTTTATCCTATCCCAGGTATTCCTTAAAGAGGTGGGGTTTCAAGTGTCTCCGGAAGGTGGTGAGTGACTCCGCTGTCCTGGCGTCGTGAGGGAGCTTGTTCCACCATTGGGGTGCCAGAGCAGCGAACAGTTTTGACTGGGCTTCCGCAGAGGTAGGGGGGCTAGCAGGCCAGAGGTGGATGAACGCAATGCCCTCGTTTGGGTGTAGGGACTGATGAGAGCCTGAAGGTACGGAGGTGCCGTTCCCCTCACAGCTCCGTAGGCAAGCACCATGGTCTTGTAGCAGATGCGGGCTTCAACTGGAAGCCAGTGGAGTGTCCGGAGGAGCGGGGTGACGTGAGAGAACTTGGGAAGGTTGAACACCAGACGGGCTGCAGCATTCTGGATGAGTTGTAGGGGTTTAATGGCACAGGCAGGGAGCCCAGCCAACAGCGAGTTGCAGTAATCCAGACGGGAGATAACAAGTGCCTGGATTAGGACCTGTGCCGCTTCCTGTGTAAGGTAGGGTCGTACTCTCCGATTGTTGTAGAGCATGAACCTACAGGATCGGGTCACCGCTTTGATGTTAGCGGAGAACGACAGGGTGTTGTCCAGGGTCACGCCAAGGTTCTTTGCACTCTGGGAGGAGGACACAACGGAGTTGTCAACCGTGATGGCGAGATCATGGAACGGGCAGTCCTTCACCGGGAGGAAGAGCAGCTCCGTCTTGCCGAGGTTCAGTTTGAGGTGGTGATCCGTCATCCACACTGATATGCCTGCCAGACATGCAGAGATGCGATTCGCCACCTGGTTATCAGAAGGGGGAAAGGAGAAGATTAATTGTGTGTCGTCTGCGTAGCAATGATAGGAGAGGCCATGTGAGGATGTGACAGAGCCAAGTGGCTTGGTGTATAGAGAGAATAGGAGAGGGCCTAGAACACAGTCTCTTTATTGTCTAGACGTCAGACCTATACAAAAAGTATCTTTATTGCCAAGAAGTCTGAACTATAAAATCACAATCTCTTTATTGCCAAGAAGTCTGAACTATACAATCACAATCTCTTTATTGCCAAGAAGTCTGAACTATACAATCACAATCTCTTTATTGCCAAGAAGTCTGAGCTATACAGCAGAGGTGCACAAGACACATAGGGGAAGGTGTTGTGGGAGATGATTGGTTGGCAGATTAAGCCAATGACCTCTACACTTCAACTCTCTGTAATGGTAGTGTCACGTTTGTTGAGTACAGGATTGGACCAAGGTGCAGCGTGGTATGCGTACATGTTCGTTTATTGAATAAACACCTGAACAAAACAACAAAAGCAACGTAACGTGAAGTTCTAAAGGCTAAACATCAAACAAGCCAAACACACAGAAACCAGATCCCACAACACAGGAAGGCAGCATGGCTACCTAAGGATGACCCCCAATCAGGGACAACGATCGACAGCTGCCTCTGAATGGGAATCACACCCGGCCAACATAGAAATAGATAACATAGAATGTCAACATAGATATTCACATAGATATTCACACCCTGACCAAACCAACTAGAGAACTCTATGTCAGGGCGTGACAGGAAGTATCATCATTAGCCAAACCCTTCAACTCTCTGTATGTCACGTTCGTTGAATGACGGGTCAGACCAAGGCGCAGCGTGATATGCATACATGTTTATTTTAACTGAATAAACACCACGACAAAACAATAAACGAAACGTGAAGTCCAAGGTAGTACAGAAAACAAACCTTACACGGAACAAGATCCCACAACTAGACTCTCTGTAATGGTAGTGTCATCATTAGCCACTACCCTTCAACTCTCTGTAATGGTAATGTCATCATTAGCCTCTACCCTTCAACTCTCTGTAATGGTAGTGTCATCATTAGCCTCTACCCTTCAACTCTCTGTAATGGTAGTGTCATCATTAGCCTCTACCCTTCAACTCTCTGTAATGGTAGTGTCATCATTAGCCTCTACCCTTCAACTCTCTGTAATGGTAGTGTCATCATTAGCCTCTACCCTTCAACTCTCTGTAATGGTAGTGTCATCATTAGCCGCTACCCTTCAACTCTCTGTAATGGTAGTGTCATCATTAGCCTCTACCCTTCAACTCTCTGTAATGGTAGTGTCATCATTAGCCTCCACCCTTCAACTCTCTGTAATGGTAGTGTCATCATTAGCCTCTACCCTTCAACTCTCTGTAATGGTAATGTCATCATTAGCCTCTACCCTTCAACTCTCTGTAATGGTAGTGTCATCATTAGCCTCTACCCTTCAACTCTCTGTAATGGTAATGTCATCATTAGCCTCTACCCTTCAACTCTCTGTAATGGTAGTGTCATCATTAGCCTCCACCCTTCAACTCTCTGTAATGGTAGTGTCATCATTAGCCTCTACCCTTCAACTCTCTGTAATGGTAGTGTCATCATTAGCCTCTACCCTTCAACTCTCTGTAATGGTAATGTCATCATTAGCCTCTACCCTTCAACTCTCTCTAATGGTAGTGTCATCATTAGCCTCTACCCTTCAACTCTCTGTAATGGTAGTGTCATCATTAGCCTCTACCCTTCAACTCTCTGTAATGGTAATGTCATCATTAGCCTCTACCCTTCAACTCTCTGTAATGGTAGTGTCATCATTAGCCTCACCCTTCAACTCTCTGTAATGGTAGTGTCATCATTAGCCTCTACCCTTCAACTCTCTGTAATGGTAGTGTCATCATTAGCCTCACCCTTCAACTCTCTGTAATGGTAATGTCATCATTAGCCTCTACCCTTCAACTCTCTGTAATGGTAGTGTCATCATTAGCCTCTACCCTTCAACTCTCTGTAATGGTAGTGTCATCATTAGCCTCTACCCTTCAACTCTCTGTAATGGTAGTGTCATCATTAGCCTCTACCCTTCAACTCTCTGTAATGGTAGTGTCATCATTAGCCTCTACCCTTCAACTCTCTGTAATGGTAGTGTCATCATTAGCCTCTACCCTTCAACTCTCTGTAATGGTAATGTCATCATTAGCCTCTACCCTTCAACTCTCTGTAATGGTAGTGTCATCATTAGCCTCTACCCTTCAACTCTCTGTAATGGTAGTGTCATCATTAGCCTCTACCCTTCAACTCTCTGTAATGGTAATGTCATCATTAGCCTCTACCCTTCAACTCTCTGTAATGGTAATGTCATCATTAGCCTCTACCCTTCAACTCTCTGTAATGGTAATGTCATCATTAGCCTCTACCCTTCAACTCTCTGTAATGGTAATGTCATCATTAGCCTCTACCCTTCAACTCTCTGTAATGGTAGTGTCATCATTAGCCTCTACCCTTCAACTCTCTCTAATGGTAGTGTCATCATTAGCCGCTACCCTTCAACTCTCTGTAATGGTAATGTCATCATTAGCCTCACCCTTCAACTCTCTGTAATGGTAGTGTCATCATTAGCCTCTACCCTTCAACTCTCTGTAATGGTAGTGTCATCATTAGCCTCACCCTTCAACTCTCTGTAATGGTAATGTCATCATTAGCCTCACCCTTCAACTCTCTGTAATGGTAATGTCATCATTAGCCTCTACCCTTCAACTCTCTGTAATGGTAGTGTCATCATTAGCCTCTACCCTTCAACTCTCTGTAATGGTAATGTCATCATTAGCCTCACCCTTCAACTCTCTGTAATGGTAGTGTATGACAATTGGGTACTTATTCCACTACTGACATTAAGTAGTCTACACCAGCAGTCTTCTAATGTACAGTAAGTAGTCTACACCAGCAGTCTTCTAATGTACAGTAAGTAGTCTACAACTACAGGCTTTGGTTGATCATTTATGTTTTGAGGTTGGACTTCGGGCGCACCGACTGATGTCTCCTCGTTAGTCAGTATGTGTTACACCTCTGCTGGTTGCCGTCTCGTTAGTGGGAAGGTGTTTCACCTGTGCTGTCCCAGGTGATATTTAAGAGCGGCTGGCCCAGTGCTCCAGTTGTCCTGGGAGATGTGGAGATTCAACACCTTTCGTTGTCTCTTCCTATTTGATTTCTAGTCAAACAATCCTTTATCTGATCTTCCCTGTTTTCGTTTTGCTCCACTTGTTGGTTTGCTTCCTGTCTTTCAGTTTGGTTTGAGTTTTTATTTTGTTTGACTCTTCTTTGTCACATTTAGTGGGTCTCATGGTGGGGGTCTTTTAGGTCCCAGGTGTTGTTGCTAGTCGACCTCCAGTGGACCCCCCATGAGTGCCTTTCAGAAGCCCTCCTAAAACCCCACCTGTTTCGTTTTGGTTGTTGTCAGTGGCTCTTTGTTAGTTCCCCATTCTGTATGAGTGACATTTTTAATTTTATTTAGCTGGGGAACAAACTAAAGGCAAAATGGGAAAACATAAATTAGAGCTCGACAACAAGGAAAGGGAAAGAGAACGTGAGGCGAGGTTGGATCAATATAAATTAGAGTTGGAGCAACATGATGAGTGTCCAAACAACAAGGCAGGTCCTACAGGCCCTGGAGGAGATAACACTATTAACAAGGCAGGCCCTACAGGCCCTAGAGGAGATAACACTATTAACAAGGCAGGTCCTAGAGGCCCTAGAGGAGATAACACTATCAACAAGGCAGGTCCCTACAGGCCCTAGAGGAGATAACAATATCAACAAGGCAGGTCCTACAGGCCCTGGAGGAGATAACACTATTAACAAGGCAGGTCCCTACAGGCCCTGGAGGAGATAAAACTATCAACAAGGCAGGTCCTACAGGCCCTAGAGGAGATAACACTATCAACAAGGCAGGTCCTACAGGCCCTAGAGGAGATAACACTATCAACAAGGCAGGTCCTACAGGCCCTACAGGAGATAACACTATCAACAAGGCAGGTCCCTACAGGCCCTAGAGGAGATAACACTATCAACAAGGCAGGTCCTACAGGCCCTAGAAGAGATAACACTATTAACAAGGCAGGTCCTACAGGCCGTAGAGGAGATAACAATATCAACAAGGCAGGTCCTACAGGCCCTGGAGGAGATAACACTATCAACAAGGCAGGTCCTACAGGCCCTGGAGGAGATAACACTATCAACAAGGCAGGTCCTACAGGCCCTAGAGGAGACAAAACTATCAACAAGGCAGGTCCTACAGGCCCTAGAGGAGATAATACTATCAACAAGGCAGGTCCTACAGGCCCTAGAGGAGATAACACTATCAACAAGGCAGGTCCTACAGGCCCTGGAGGAGATAACACTATCAACAAGGCAGGTCCTACAGGCTCTGGAGGAGATAACACTATCAACAAGGCAGGTCCCTACAGGCCCTAGAGGAGATAAAACTATCAACAAGGCAGGTCCTACAGGCACTAGAGGAGATAATACTATCAACAAGGCAGGTCCTACAGGCCCTAGAGGAGATAACACTATCAACAAGGCAGGTCCTACAGGCCCTGGAGGAGATAACACCATCAACAAGGCAGGTCCTAGAGGCCCTGGAGGAGATAATACTATCAACAAGGCAGATCCTACAGGCCCTGGAGGAGATAACACTATCAACAAGGCAGGTCCTACAAGCCCTGGAGGAGATAACACTATCAACAAGGCAGGTCCTACAGGCCCTACAGGAGATAATACTATCAACAAGGCAGGTCCTACAGGCCCTGGAGGAGATAACACTATCAACAAGGCAGGTCCTACAGGCCCTAGAGGAGATAACACTATCAACAAGGCAGGTCCTACAGGCCCTAGAGGAGATAACACTATCAACAAGGCAGGTCCCTACAGGCCCTAGAGGAGATAACACTATCAACAAGGCAGGTCCTACAGGCCCTGGAGGAGATAACACTATCAACAAGGCAGGTCCTACAGGCCCTAGAGGAGATAACACTATCAACAAGGCAGGTCCTACAGGCCCTGGAGGAGATAACACTTTCAACAATGCAGGTCCCTACAGGCCCTAGAGGAGATAACACTATCAAAAGGCAGGTCCCTACAGGCCCCAGAGGAGATAACACTATCAAAAAGGCAGGTCCTACAGGCCCTGGAGGAGATAACACTATCAACAAGGCAGGTCCTACAGGCCCTAGAGGAGATAACACTATCAACAAGGCAGGTCCTACAGGCCCTGGAGGAGATAACACTTTCAACAATGCAGGTCCCTACAGGCCCTAGAGGAGATAACACTATCAAAAGGCAGGTCCCTACAGGCCCTAGAGGAGATAACACTATCAAAAAGGCAGGTCCTACAGGCCATGGAGGAGATAAAACTATCAACAAGGCAGGTCCTACAGGCCCTAGAGGAGATAACACTATCAACAAGGCAGGTCCCTACAGGCCCTGGAGGAGATAACACTATCAACAAGGCAGGTCCCTACAGGCCCTAGAGGAGATAACACTATCAACAAGGCAGGTCCCTACAGGCCCTGGAGGAGATAACACTATTAACAAGGCAGGTCCTTACAGGCCCTAGAGGAGATAACACTATCAACAAGGCAGGTCCCTACAGGCCCTGGAGGAGATAACACTATCAACAAGGCAGGTCCCTACAGGCCCTAGAGGAGATAACACTATCAACAAGGCAGGTCCTACGGGCCCTAGAGGAGATAACACTATCAACAAGGCAGGTCCCTACAGGCCCTGGAGGAGATAACACTATTAACAAGGCAGGTCCCTACAAGGCCCCAGAGGAGATAACACTATAAACAAGGCAGGTCCTACAGGCCCTAGAGGAGATAACACTATCAACAAGGCAGGTCCTACAGGCCCAAGAGGAGATAACACTATTAACAAGGCAGCTCCTAGAGGCCCTAGAGGAGATAACACTATCAACAAGGCAGGTCCTACAGGCCCTAGAGGAGATAACACTATCAACAAGGCAGGTCATACAGGCCCTAGAGGAGATAACACTATCAACAAGGCAGGTCCCTACAGGCCCTGGAGGAGATAACACTATCAACAAGGCAGGTCCTACAGGCCCTAGAGGAGATAACACTATCAACAAGGCAGGTCCTACAGGCCCTAGAGGAGATAACACTATCAACAAGGCAGGTCCTACAGGCCCTACAGGAGATAACACTATCAACAAGGCAGGTCCCTACAGGCTCTAGAGGAGATAACACTATCAACAAGGCAGGTCCTACAGGCCCTAGAAGAGATAACACTATTAACAAGGCAGGTCCTACAGGCCGTAGAGGAGATAACAATATCAACAAGGCAGGTCCTACAGGCACTAGAGGAGATAACACTATCAACAAGGCAGGTCCTACTGGCACTAGAGGAGATAATACTATCAACAAGGCAGGTCCTACAGGCCCTAGAGGAGATAACACTATCAACAAGGCAGGTCCTACAGGCCCTGGAGGAGATAACACCATCAACAAGGCAGGTCCTAGAGGCCCTGGAGGAGATAATACTATCAACAAGGCAGATCCTACAGGCCCTGGAGGAGATAACACTATCAACAAGGCAGGTCCTACAAGCCCTGGAGGAGATAACACTATCAACAAGGCAGGTCCTACAGGCCCTACAGGAGATAACACTATCAACAAGGCAGGTCCTACAGGCTCTGGAGGAGATAACACTATCAACAAGGCAGGTCCCTACAGGCCCTAGAGGAGATAAAACTATCAACAAGGCAGGTCCTACAGGCACTAGAGGAGATAATACTATCAACAAGGCAGGTCCTACAGGCCCTAGAGGAGATAACACTATCAACAAGGCAGGTCCTACAGGCCCTGGAGGAGATAACACCATCAACAAGGCAGGTCCTAGAGGCCCTGGAGGAGATAATACTATCAACAAGGCAGATCCTACAGGCCCTGGAGGAGATAACACTATCAACAAGGCAGGTCCTACAAGCCCTGGAGGAGATAACACTATCAACAAGGCAGGTCCTACAGGCCCTACAGGAGATAATACTATCAACAAGGCAGGTCCTACAGGCCCTGGAGGAGATAACACTATCAACAAGGCAGGTCCTACGGGCCCTAGAGGAGATAACACTATCAACAAGGCAGGTCCCTACAGGCCCTGGAGGAGATAACACTATTAACAAGGCAGGTCCCTACAGGCCCCAGAGGAGATAACACTATAAACAAGGCAGGTCCTACAGGCCCTAGAGGAGATAACACTATCAACAAGGCAGGTCCTACAGGCCCAAGAGGAGATAACACTATTAACAAGGCAGCTCCTAGAGGCCCTAGAGGAGATAACACTATCAACAAGGCAGGTCCTACAGGCCCTAGAGGAGATAACACTATCAACAAGGCAGGTCATACAGGCCCTAGAGGAGATAACACTATCAACAAGGCAGGTCCCTACAGGCCCTGGAGGAGATAACACTATCAACAAGGCAGGTCCTACAGGCCCTAGAGGAGATAACACTATCAACAAGGCAGGTCCTACAGGCCCTAGAGGAGATAACACTATCAACAAGGCAGGTCCTACAGGCCCTACAGGAGATAACACTATCAACAAGGCAGGTCCCTACAGGCCCTAGAGGAGATAACACTATCAACAAGGCAGGTCCTACAGGCCCTAGAAGAGATAACACTATTAACAAGGCAGGTCCTACAGGCCGTAGAGGAGATAACAATATCAACAAGGCAGGTCCTACAGGCACTAGAGGAGATAACACTATCAACAAGGCAGGTCCTACTGGCACTAGAGGAGATAATACTATCAACAAGGCAGGTCCTACAGGCCCTAGAGGAGATAACACTATCAACAAGGCAGGTCCTACAGGCCCTGGAGGAGATAACACCATCAACAAGGCAGGTCCTAGAGGCCCTGGAGGAGATAATACTATCAACAAGGCAGATCCTACAGGCCCTGGAGGAGATAACACTATCAACAAGGCAGGTCCTACAAGCCCTGGAGGAGATAACACTATCAACAAGGCAGGTCCTACAGGCCCTACAGGAGATAACACTATCAACAAGGCAGGTCCTACAGGCTCTGGAGGAGATAACACTATCAACAAGGCAGGTCCCTACAGGCCCTAGAGGAGATAAAACTATCAACAAGGCAGGTCCTACAGGCACTAGAGGAGATAATACTATCAACAAGGCAGGTCCTACAGGCCCTAGAGGAGATAACACTATCAACAAGGCAGGTCCTACAGGCCCTGGAGGAGATAACACCATCAACAAGGCAGGTCCTAGAGGCCCTGGAGGAGATAATACTATCAACAAGGCAGATCCTACAGGCCCTGGAGGAGATAACACTATCAACAAGGCAGGTCCTACAAGCCCTGGAGGAGATAACACTATCAACAAGGCAGGTCCTGCAGGCCCTACAGGAGATAATACTATCAACAAGGCAGGTCCTACAGGCCCTGGAGGAGATAACACTATCAACAAGGCAGGTCCTACAGGCCCTAGAGGAGATAACACTATCAACAAGGCAGGTCCTACAGGCCCTAGAGGAGATAACACTATCAACAAGGCAGGTCCCTACAGGCCCTAGAGGAGATAACACTATCAACAAGGCAGGTCCTACAGGCCCTGGAGGAGATAACACTATCAACAAGGCAGGTCCTACAGGCCCTAGAGGAGATAACACTATCAACAAGGCAGGTCCTACAGGCCCTGGAGGAGATAACACTTTCAACAATGCAGGTCCCTACAGGCCCTAGAGGAGATAACACTATCAAAAAGGGCAGGTCCCTACAGGCCCTAGAGGAGATAACACTATCAAAAAGGCAGGTCCTACAGGCCATGGAGGAGATAAAACTATCAACAAGGCAGGTCCTACAGGCCCCTAGAGGAGATAACACTATCAACAAGGCAGGTCCCTACAGGCCCTGGAGGAGATAACACTATCAACAAGGCAGGTCCCTACAGGCCCTAGAGGAGATAACACTATCAACAAGGCAGGTCCCTACAGGCCCTGGAGGAGATAACACTATTAACAAGGCAGGTCCCTACAGGCCCTAGAGGAGATAACACTATCAACAAGGCAGGTCCCTACAGGCCCTGGAGGAGATAACACTATCAACAAGGCAGGTCCCTACAGGCCCTAGAGGAGATAACACTATCAACAAGGCAGGTCCTACGGGCCCTAGAGGAGATAACACTATCAACAAGGCAGGTCCCTACAGGCCCTGGAGGAGATAACACTATTAACAAGGCAGGTCCCTACAGGCCCCAGAGGAGATAACACTATAAACAAGGCAGGTCCTACAGGCCCTAGAGGAGATAACACTATCAACAAGGCAGGTCCTACAGGCCCAAGAGGAGATAACACTATTAACAAGGCAGCTCCTAGAGGCCCTAGAGGAGATAACACTATCAACAAGGCAGGTCCTACAGGCCCTAGAGGAGATAACACTATCAACAAGGCAGGTCATACAGGCCCTAGAGGAGATAACACTATCAACAAGGCAGGTCCCTACAGGCCCTGGAGGAGATAACACTATCAACAAGGCAGGTCCTACAGGCCCTAGAGGAGATAACACTATCAACAAGGCAGGTCCTACAGGCCCTAGAGGAGATAACACTATCAACAAGGCAGGTCCTACAGGCCCT
Source organism: Coregonus clupeaformis (assembly GCF_020615455.1). NCBI lineage: Eukaryota > Metazoa > Chordata > Actinopteri > Salmoniformes > Salmonidae > Coregonus > Coregonus clupeaformis. Next base: position 679,227 of record NW_025533568.1, on the reverse strand, counting down.
ACAGGAGATAACACTATCAACAAGGCAGGTCCCTACAGGCCCTAGAGGAGATAACACTATCAACAAGGCAGGTCCTACAGGCCCTAGAAGAGATAACACTATTAACAAGGCAGGTCCTACAGGCCGTAGAGGAGATAACAATATCAACAAGGCAGGTCCTACAGGCACTAGAGGAGATAACACTATCAACAAGGCAGGTCCTACAGGCCCTGGAGGAGATAACACCATCAACAAGGCAGGTCCTAGAGGCCCTGGAGGAGATAATACTATCAACAAGGCAGATCCTACAGGCCCTGGAGGAGATAACACTATCAACAAGGCAGGTCCTACAGGCCCTGGAGGAGATAACACTATCAACAAGGCAGGTCCTACAGGCCCTACAGGGAGATAATACTATCAACAAGGCAGGTCCTACAGGCCCTGGAGGAGATAACACTATCAACAAGGCAGGTCCTACAGGCCCTAGAGGAGATAACACTATCAACAAGGCAGGTCCTACAGGCCCTAGAGGAGATAACACTATCAGCAAGGCAGGTCCCTACAGGCCCTAGAGGAGATAACACTATCAACAAGGCAGGTCCTACAGGCCCTAGAGGAGATAACACTATCAACAAGGCAGGTCCCTACAGGATCTAGAGGAGATAACACTATCAACAAGGCAGGTCCTACAGGCCCTGGAGGAGATAACACTATCAACAAGGCAGGTCCTACAGGCCCTAGAGGAGATAACACTATCAACAAGGCAGGTCCTACAGGCCCTGGAGGAGATAACACTTTCAACAATGCAGGTCCCTACAGGCCCTAGAGGAGATAACACTATCAAAAAAGGCAGGTCCCTACAGGCCCTAGAGGAGATAACACTATCAAAAAGGCAGGTCCTACAGGCCATGGAGGAGATAAAACTATCAACAAGGCAGGTCCTACAGGCCCTAGAGGAGATAACACTATCAACAAGGCAGGTCCCTACAGGCCCTGGAGGAGATAACACTATCAACAAGGCAGGTCCCTACAGGCCCTAGAGGAGATAACACTATCAACAAGGCAGGTCCCTACAGGCCCTGGAGGAGATAACACTATTAACAAGGCAGGTCCCTACAGGCCCCAGAGGAGATAACACTATAAACAAGGCAGGTCCTACAGGCCCTAGAGGAGATAACACTATCAACAAGGCAGGTCCTACAGGCCCAAGAGGAGATAACACTATTAACAAGGCAGCTCCTAGAGGCCCTAGAGGAGATAACACTATCAACAAGGCAGGTCCTACAGGCCCTAGAGGAGATAACACTATCAACAAGGCAGGTCATACAGGCCCTAGAGGAGATAACACTATCAACAAGGCAGGTCCCTACAGGCCCTGGAGGAGATAACACTATCAACAAGGCAGGTCCTACAGGCCCTAGAGGAAATAACACTATCAACAAGGCAGGTCCTACAGGCCCCAGAGGAGATAACACTATCAACAAGGCAGGTCCTACAGGCCCTACAGGAGATAACACTATCAACAAGGCAGGTCCCTACAGGCCCTAGAGGAGATAACACTATCAACAAGGCAGGTCCTACAGGCCCTAGAAGAGATAACACTATTAACAAGGCAGGTCCTACAGGCCGTAGAGGAGATAACAATATCAACAAGGCAGGTCCTACAGGCACTAGAGGAGATAACACTATCAACAAGGCAGGTCCTACAGGCCCTGGAGGAGATAACACCATCAACAAGGCAGGTCCTAGAGGCCCTGGAGGAGATAATACTATCAACAAGGCAGATCCTACAGGCCCTGGAGGAGATAACACTATCAACAAGGCAGGTCCTACAGGCCCTGGAGGAGATAACACTATCAACAAGGCAGGTCCTACAGGCCCTACAGGAGATAATACTATCAACAAGGCAGGTCCTACAGGCCCTGGAGGAGATAACACTATCAACAAGGCAGGTCCTACAGGCCCTAGAGGAGATAACACTATCAACAAGGCAGGTCCTACAGGCCCTAGAGGAGATAACACTATCAGCAAGGCAGGTCCCTACAGGCCCTAGAGGAGATAACACTATCAACAAGGCAGGTCCTACAGGCCCTAGAGGAGATAACACTATCAACAAGGCAGGTCCCTACAGGCCCTAGAGGAGATAACACTATCAACAAGGCAGGTCCTACAGGCCCTGGAGGAGATAACACTATCAACAAGGCAGGTCCTACAGGCCCTGGAGGAGATAACACTTTCAACAATGCAGGTCCCTACAGGCCCTAGAGGAGATAACACTATCAAAAAGGCAGGTCCCTACAGGCCCTAGAGGAGATAACACTATCAAAAAGGCAGGTCCTACAGGCCATGGAGGAGATAAAACTATCAACAAGGCAGGTCCTACAGGCCCTAGAGGAGATAACACTATCAACAAGGCAGGTCCCTACAGGCCCTGGAGGAGATAACACTATCAACAAGGCAGGTCCCTACAGGCCCTAGAGGAGATAACACTATCAACAAGGCAGGTCCCTACAGGCCCTGGAGGATATAACACTATTAACAAGGCAGGTCCCTACAGGTCCTAGAGGAGATAACACTATCAACAAGGCAGGTCCCTACAGGCCCTGGAGGAGATAACACTATCAACAAGGCAGGTCCCTACAGGCCCTAGAGGAGATAACACTATCAACAAGGCAGGTCCTACGGGCCCTAGAGGAGATAACACTATCAACAAGGCAGGTCCCTACAGGCCCTGGAGGAGATAACACTATTAACAAGGCAGGTCCCTACAGGCCCCAGAGGAGATAACACTATAAACAAGGCAGGTCCTACAGGCCCTAGAGGAGATAACACTATCAACAAGGCAGGTCCTACAGGCCCAAGAGGAGATAACACTATTAACAAGGCAGCTCCTAGAGGCCCTAGAGGAGATAACACTATCAACAAGGCAGGTCCTACAGGCCCTAGAGGAGATAACACTATCAACAAGGCAGGTCATACAGGCCCTAGAGGAGATAACACTATCAACAAGGCAGGTCCCTACAGGCCCTGGAGGAGATAACACTATCAACAAGGCAGGTCCTACAGGCCCTAGAGGAGATAACACTATCAACAAGGCAGGTCCTACAGGCCCTAGAGGAGATAACACTATCAACAAGGCAGGTCCTACAGGCCCTACAGGAGATAACACTATCAACAAGGCAGGTCCCTACAGGCCCTAGAGGAGATAACACTATCAACAAGGCAGGTCCTACAGGCCCTAGAAGAGATAACACTATTAACAAGGCAGGTCCTACAGGCCGTAGAGGAGATAACAATATCAACAAGGCAGGTCCTACAGGCACTAGAGGAGATAACACTATCAACAAGGCAGGTCCTACAGGCCCTGGAGGAGATAACACCATCAACAAGGCAGGTCCTAGAGGCCCTGGAGGAGATAATACTATCAACAAGGCAGATCCTACAGGCCCTGGAGGAGATAACACTATCAACAAGGCAGGTCCTACAGGCCCTGGAGGAGATAACACTATCAACAAGGCAGGTCCTACAGGCCCTACAGGAGATAATACTATCAACAAGGCAGGTCCTACAGGCCCTGGAGGAGATAACACTATCAACAAGGCAGGTCCTACAGGCCCTAGAGGAGATAACACTATCAACAAGGCAGGTCCTACAGGCCCTAGAGGAGATAACACTATCAGCAAGGCAGGTCCCTACAGGCCCTAGAGGAGATAACACTATCAACAAGGCAGGTCCTACAGGCCCTGGAGGAGATAACACTATCAACAAGGCAGGTCCTACAGGCCCTAGAGGAGATAACACTATCAACAAGGCAGGTCCTACAGGCCCTGGAGGAGATAACACTTTCAACAATGCAGGTCCCTACAGGCCCTAGAGGAGATAACACTATCAAAAAGGCAGGTCCCTACAGGCCCTAGAGGAGATAACACTATCAACAAGGCAGGTCCTACAGGCCATGGAGGAGATAAAACTATCAACAAGGCAGGTCCTACAGGCCCTAGAGGAGATAACACTATCAACAAGGCAGGTCCCTACAGGCCCTGGAGGAGATAACACTATCAACAAGGCAGGTCCCTACAGGCCCTAGAGGAGATAACACTATCAACAAGGCAGGTCCCTACAGGCCCTGGAGGAGATAACACTATTAACAAGGCAGGTCCCTACAGGCCCTAGAGGAGATAACACTATCAACAAGGCAGGTCCCTACAGGCCCTGGAGGAGATAACACTATCAACAAGGCAGGTCCCTACAGGCCCTAGAGGAGATAACACTATCAACAAGGCAGGTCCTACGGGCCCTAGAGGAGATAACACTATTAACAAGGCAGGTCCCTACAGGCCCTGGAGGAGATAACACTATTAACAAGGCAGGTCCCTACAGGCCCCAGAGGAGATAACACTATAAACAAGGCAGGTCCTACAGGCCCTAGAGGAGATAACACTATCAACAAGGCAGGTCCTACAGGCCCAAGAGGAGATAACACTATTAACAAGGCAGCTCCTAGAGGCCCTAGAGGAGATAACACTATCAACAAGGCAGGTCCTACAGGCCCTAGAGGAGATAACACTATCAACAAGGCAGGTCCCTACAGGCCCTAGAGGAGATAACACTATCAACAAGGCAGGTCCTACAGGCCCTAGAGGAGATAACACTATCAACAAGGCAGGTCCTACATGTCCTAGAGGAGATAACATTATCAACAATGCAGGTCCCTACAGGCCCTAGAGGAGATAACACTATCAACAAGGCAGGTCCTACTGGCCCTAGAGGAGATAACACTATCAACAATGCAGGTCCCTACAGGCCCTAGAGGAGATAACACTATCAAAAAGGCAGGTCCCTACAGGCCCTAGAGGAGATAACACTATCAACAAGGCAGGTCCTACAGGCCATGGAGGAGATAAAACTATCAACAAGGCAGGTCCTACAGGCCCTAGAGGAGATAACACTATCAACAAGGCAGGTCCCTACAGGCCCTGGAGGAGATAACACTATCAACAAGGCAGGTCCCTACAGGCCCTAGAGGAGATAACACTATCAACAAGGCAGGTCCCTACAGGCTCCTGGAGGAGATAACACTATTAACAAGGCAGGTCCCTACAGGCCCTAGAGGAGATAACACTATCAACAAGGCAGGTCCCTACAGGCCCTGGAGGAGATAACACTATCAACAAGGCAGGTCCCTACAGGCTCTAGAGGAGATAACACTATCAACAAGGCAGGTCCCTACAGGCCCTAGAGGAGATAACACTATCAACAAGGCAGGTCCCTACAGGCCCTGGAGGAGATAACACTATTAACAAGGCAGGTCCCTACAGGCCCCAGAGGAGATAACACTATAAACAAGGCAGGTCCTACAGGCCCTAGAGGAGATAACACTATCAACAAGGCAGGTCCTACAGGCCCAAGAGGAGATAACACTATTAACAAGGCAGCTCCTAGAGGCCCTAGAGGAGATAACACTATCAACAAGGCAGGTCCTACAGGCCCTAGAGGAGATAACACTATCAACAAGGCAGGTCCCTACAGGCCCTAGAGGAGATAACACTATCAACAAGGCAGGTCCTACAGGCCCTAGAGGAGATAACACTATCAACAAGGCAGGTCCTACATGTCCTAGAGGAGATAACATTATCAACAATGCAGGTCCCTACAGGCCCTAGAGGAGATAACACTATCAACAAGGCAGGTCCTACAGGCCCAGAGGAGATAACACTATCAACAAGGCAGGTCCCTATAGGCCCTAGAGGAGATAACACTATCAAGAAGGCAGGTCCTACAGGCCCTAGAGGAGATAACACTATCAACAAGGCAGGTCCTACAGGCTCTAGAGGAGATAACACTATCAACAAGGCAGGTCCCTACAGGCCCTAGAGGAGATAATACTATCAACAAGGCAGGTCCTACAGGCCCTAGAGGAGATAACACTATCAAGGCAGGTCCCTACAGACCCTAGAGGAGATAACACTATCAACAAGGCAGGTCCTACAGGCCCTAGAGGAGATAACACTATCAACAAGGCAGGTCCCTACAGGCCCTGGAGGAGATAACACTATCAACAAGGCAGGTCCTACAGGCCCTAGAGGAGATAACACTATCAACAAGGCAGGTTCTTACAGGCCCTAGAGGAGATAACACTATAAACAAGGCAGGTCCTACAGGCCCTAGAGGATATAACACTATCAACAAGGATGGTCCTACAGGCCCTAGAGGAGATAACACTATCAACAAGGCAGGTCCCTACAGGCCCTAGAGGAGATAACACTATCAACAAGGCAGGTCCTACATGCCCTAGAGGAGATAACACTATTAACAAGGCAGGTCCTAGAGGCCCTAGAGGAGATAACACTATCAACAAGGCAGGTCCTACGGGCCCTAGAGGATATAACACTATCAACAAGGCAGGTCCCTACAGGCCCTAGAGGAGATAACACTATCAAAAAGGCAGGTCCTACAGGCCCAAGAGGAGATAACACTATCAACAAGGCAGGTCCCTACAGGCCCTAGAGGAGATAACACTATAAACAAGGCAGGTCCTACAGGCCCTAGAGGAGATAACACTATTAACAAGGCAGGTCCTAGAGGCCCTAGAGGAGATAACACTATCAAAAAGGCAGGTCCTACAGGCCCTAGAGGAGATAACACTATCAACAAGGCAGGTCCCTACAGGCCCTATAGGAGATAACACTATCAACAAGGCAGGTCCTACAGGCCCTAGAGGAGATAGCACTATCAACAAGGCAGGTCCTACAGGTCCTAGAGGAGATAACACTATCAACAATGCAGGTCCCTACAGGCCCTTTAGGAGATAACACTATCAAAAAGGCAGGTCCTACAGGCCCTAGAGGAGATAACACTATCAAGAAGGCAGGTCCTACAGGCCCTAGAGGAGATAACACTATCAACAAGGCAGGTCCCTACAGGCCCTAGAGGAGATAACACTATCAACAAGGCAGGTCCCTACAGGCCCTAGAGGAGATAATACTATCAACAAGGCAGGTCCTACAGGCCCTAGAGCAGATAACACTATAAACAAGGCAGGTCCTACAGGCCCTAGAGGAGATAACACTATCAACAAGGCAGGTCCCTACAGGCCCTATAGGATATAATACTATCAACAAGGCAGGTCCTACAGGCCCTAGAGGAGATAACACTATGAACAAGGCAGGTCCCTACAGGCCCTAGAGGAGATAACACTATCAACAAGGCAGGTCCTACATGCCCTAGAGGAGATAACACTATCAACAAGGCAGGTCCCTACAGGCCCTAGAGGAGATAACACTATCAACAAGGCAGGTCCTACAGGCCCTAGAGGAGATAACACTATCAACATGGCAGGTCCCTACAGGCCCTAGAGGAGATAACACTATAAACAAGGCAGGTCCTACAGGCCCTAGAGGAGATAACACTATCAACAAGGATGGTCCTACAGGCCCTAGAGGAGATAACACTATCAACAAGGCAGGTCCCTACAGGTCCTAGAGGAGATAACACTATCAACAAGGCAGGTCATACAGGCCCTAGAGGAGATAACACTATCAACAAGGCAGGTCCTACAGGCCCTAGAGGAGATAACACTATCAACAAGGCAGGTCCTACAGGCCCTAGAGGAGATAACACTATCAACAAGGCAGGTCCCTAGAGGCCCTAGAGGAGATAAAACTATCAACAAGGCAGGTCCTACAGGCCCTAGAGGAGATAACACTATCAACAAGGCAGGTCCCTACAGGCCCTAGAGGAGATAACACTATCAACAAGGCAGGTCCTACATGCCCTAGAGGAGATAACACTATCAAGAAGGCAGGTCCTACAGGCCCTAGAGGAGATAACACTATCAACAAGGCAGGTCCTACAGGCTCTAGAGGAGATAACACTATCAACAAGGCAGGTCCCTACAGGCCCTAGAGGAGATAATACTATCAACAAGGCAGGTCCTACAGGCCCTAGAGGAGATAACACTATCAAGGCAGGTCCCTACAGACCCTAGAGGAGATAACACTATCAACAAGGCAGGTCCTACAGGCCCTAGAGGAGATAACACTATCAACAAGGCAGGTCCCTACAGGCCCTGGAGGAGATAACACTATCAACAAGGCAGGTCCTACAGGCCCTAGAGGAGATAACACTATCAACAAGGCAGGTTCTTACAGGCCCTAGAGGAGATAACACTATAAACAAGGCAGGTCCTACAGGCCCTAGAGGAGATAACACTATCAAGAAGGCAGGTCCTACAGGCCCTAGAGGAGATAACACTATCAACAAGGCAGGTCCTACAGGCCCTAGAGGAGATAATACTATCAACAAGGCAGGTCCTACAGGCGCTAGAGGAGATAACACTATCAACAATGCAGGTCCCTACAGGCCCTAGAGGAGATAACACTATCAACAAGGCAGGTCCTACAGGCCCTAGAGGAGATAACACTATCAACAAGGCAGGTCCCTACAGGCCCTAGAGGAGATAACACTATCAACAAGGCAGGTCCCTACAGGCCCTAGAGGAGATAACACTATCAACAATGCAGGTCCCTACAGGCCCTAGAGGAGATAACACTATCAAGAAGGCAGGTCCCTACAGGCCCTAGAGGAGATAACACTATCAACAAGGCAGGTCCCTACAGGCCCTAGAGGAGATAACACTATCAACAAGGCAGGTCCCTACAGGCCCTAGAGGAGATAATACTATCAACAAGGCAGGTCCTACAGGCCCTAGAGCAAATAACACTATAAACAAGGCAGGTCCTACAGGCCCTAGAGGAGATAACACTATCAACAAGGCAGGTCCCTACAGGCCCTATAGGATATAATACTATCAACAAGGCAGGTCCTACAGGCCCTAGAGGAGATAACACTATGAACAAGGCAGGTCCCTACAGGCCCTAGAGGAGATAACACTATCAACAAGGCAGGTCCTACATGCCCTAGAGGAGATAACACTATCAACAAGGCAGGTCCCTACAGGTCCTAGAGGAGATAACACTATCAACAAGGCAGGTCCTACAGGCCCTAGAGGAGATAACACTATCAACATGGCAGGTCCCTACAGGCCCTAGAGGAGATAACACTATAAACAAGGCAGGTCCTACAGGCCCTAGAGGAGATAACACTATCAACAAGGATGGTCCTACAGGCCCTAGAGGAGATAACACTATCAACAAGGCAGGTCCCTACAGGCCCTAGAGGAGATAACACTATCAACAAGGCAGGTCATACAGGCCCTAGAGGAGATAACACTATCAACAAGGCAGGTCCTACAGGCCCTAGAGGAGATAACACTATCAACAAGGCAGGTCCTACAGGCCCTAGAGGAGATAACACTATCAACAAGGCAGGTCCCTAGAGGCCCTATAGGAGATAAAACTATCAACAAGGCAGGTCCTACAGGCCCTAGAGGAGATAACACTATCAACAAGGCAGGTCCCTACAGGCCCTAGAGGAGATAACACTATCAACAAGGCAGGTCCTACATGCCCTAGAGGAGATAACACTATCAACAAGGCAGGTCCCTACAGGCCCTAGAGGAGATAACACTATCAACAAGGCAGGTCCTACAGGCCCTAGAGGAGATAACACTATCAACAGGGCAGGTCCCTACAGGCCCTAGAGGAGATAACACTATAAACAAGGCAGGTCCTACAGGCCCTAGAGGAGATAACACTATCAACAAGGATGGTCCTACAGGCCCTAGAGGAGATAACACTATCAACAAGGCAGGTCCCTACAGGCCCTAGAGGAGATAACACTATCAACAAGGCAGGTCCTACAGGCCTTAGAGGAGATAACACTATCAACAAGGCAGGTCCTACAGGCCCTAGAGGAGATAACACTATCAACAAGGCAGGTCCTACAGGCCCTAGAGGAGATAACACTATCAACAAGGCAGGTCCCTAGAGGCCCTAGAGGAGATAACACTATCAACAAGGCAGGTCCTACAGGCCCTAGAGGAGATTACACTATCAACAAGGCAGGTCCTACAGGCCCTAGAGGAGATAACACTATCAACAAGGCAGGTCCTACAGGCCCTAGAGGAGATAACACTATTAACAAGGCAGGTCCTACAGGCCCTAGAGGAGATAACACTATTAACAAGGCAGGTCCCTACAGGCCCTGGAGGAGATAACACTATTAACAAGGCAGGTCCCTACAGGCCATAGAGAAAATAACACTATCAACAAGGCAGGTCCTACAGGCCCAAGAGGAGATAACACTATTAACAAGGCAGGTCCTAGAGGCCCTAGAGGAGATAACACTATCAAAAAGGCAGGTCCTACAGGCCCTAGAGGAGATAACACTATCAACAAGGCAGGTCCCTACAGGCCCTAGAGGAGATAACACTATCAACAAGGCAGGTCCCTACAGGCCCTAGAGGAGATAACACTATCAACAAGGCAGGTCCCTACAGGCCCTAGAGGAGATGACACTATCAAGAAGGCAGGTCCTACAGGCCCTAGAGGAGATAACACTATCAACAAGGCAGGTCCCTACAGGCCCTAGAGGAGATAACACTATCAACAAGGCAGGTCCTACAGGCCCTAGAGGAGATAAAACTATCAACAAGGCAGGTCCTACAGGCCCTAGAGGAGATAACACTATCAACAAGGCAGGTTTCTACAGGCCCTGGAGGAGATAACACTATCAACAAGGCAGGTCCTGGAGGAGCTAACACTATCAACAAGGCAGGTCCCTACAGGCCCTAGAGGAGATAACACTATCAACAAGGTAGGTCCTACAGGCCCTAGAGGAGATAACACTATCAACAAGGCAGGTCCTACAGGCCCTAGAGGAGATAACACTATCAACAAGGCAGATCTCTACAGGCCCTAGAGGAGATAACACTATAAACAAGGCAGGTCCTACAGGCCCTAGAGGAGATAACACTATCAACAAGGCAGGTCCCTACAGGCCCTAGAGGATATAACACTATCAACAAGGCAGGTCCTACAGGCCCTGGAGGAGATAACACTATCAACAAGGCAGGTCCTACAGGCCCTAGAGGAGATAACACTATCAACAAGGCAGGTCCTACAGGCCCTAGAGGAGATAACACTATCAACAGGGCAGGTCCCTACAGGCCCTAGAGGAGATAACACTATAAACAAGGCAGGTCCTACAGGCCCTAGAGGAGATAACACTATCAACAAGGATGGTCCTACAGGCCCTAGAGGAGATAACACTATCAACAAGGCAGGTCCCTACAGGCCCTAGAGGAGATAACACTATCAACAAGGCAGGTCCTACAGGCCTTAGAGGAGATAACACTATCAACAAGGCAGGTCCTACAGGCCCTAGAGGAGATAACACTATCAACAAGGCAGGTCCTACAGGCCCTAGAGGAGATAACACTATCAACAAGGCAGGTCCCTAGAGGCCCTAGAGGGAGATAACACTATCAACAAGGCAGGTCCTACAGGCCCTAGAGGAGATTACACTATCAACAAGGCAGGTCCTACAGGCCCTAGAGGAGATAACACTATCAACAAGGCAGGTCCTACAGGCCCTAGAGGAGATAACACTATTAACAAGGCAGGTCCTACAGGCCCTAGAGGAGATAACACTATTAACAAGGCAGGTCCCTACAGGCCCTGGAGGAGATAACACTATTAACAAGGCAGGTCCCTACAGGCCATAGAGAAAATAACACTATCAACAAGGCAGGTCCTACAGGCCCAAGAGGAGATAACACTATTAACAAGGCAGGTCCTAGAGGCCCTAGAGGAGATAACACTATCAAAAAGGCAGGTCCTACAGGCCCTAGAGGAGATAACACTATCAACAAGGCAGGTCCCTACAGGTCCCTAGAGGAGATAACACTATCAACAAGGCAGGTCCCTACAGGCCCTAGAGGAGATAACACCTATCAACAAGGCAGGTCCCTACAGGCCCTAGAGGAGATGACACTATCAAGAAGGCAGGTCCTACAGGCCCTAGAGGAGATAACACTATCAACAAGGCAGGTCCCTACAGGCCCTAGAGGAGATAACACTATCAACAAGGCAGGTCCTACAGGCCCTAGAGGAGATAAAACTATCAACAAGGCAGGTCCTACAGGCCCTAGAGGAGATAACACTATCAACAAGGCAGGTTTCTACAGGCCCTGGAGGAGATAACACTATCAACAAGGCAGGTCCTGGAGGAGCTAACACTATCAACAAGGCAGGTCCCTACAGGCCCTAGAGGAGATAACACTATCAACAAGGTAGGTCCTACAGGCCCTAGAGGAGATAACACTATCAACAAGGCAGGTCCTACAGGCCCTAGAGGAGATAACACTATCAACAAGGCAGATCTCTACAGGCCCTAGAGGAGATAACACTATAAACAAGGCAGGTCCTACAGGCCCTAGAGGAGATAACACTATCAACAAGGCAGGTCCCTACAGGCCCTAGAGGATATAACACTATCAACAAGGCAGGTCCTACAGGCCCTGGAGGAGATAACACTATCAACAAGGCAGGTCCTACAGGCCCTAGAGGAGATAACACTATCAACAAGGCAGGTCCTACAGGCCCTAGAGGAGATAACACTATCAACAAGGCAGGTCCTACAGGCCCTAGAGGAGATAACACTATCAACAAGGCAGGTCATACAGGCCCTAGAGGAGATAACACTATCAACAAGGCAGGTCCCTACAGGCCCTGGAGGAGATAACACTATCAACAAGGCAGGTCCTACAGGCCCTAGAGGAGATAACACTATCAACAAGGCAGGTCCTACAGGCCCTAGAGGAGATAACACTATCAACAAGGCAGGTCCCTACAGGACCCCAGGGGGCAGGTAGCTTAGTGGGTAAGAGCGTTGTGCCAGTAACCGAAAGGTCGCTGGTTCTAATCCCCGAGCCGACTAGGTGAAAAATCTGTCGATGTGCACTTGAGCAAGGCACTTAACCCTAATTGCTCCTGTAAGTCGCCTTCTGGATAAGAGCGTCTGCTAAATGACCAATTTATTTTATTTAATTTTAGGTCCTACAGGCCCTAGAGGAGATAACACTATCAACAAGGCAGGTCCCTACAGGCCCTAGAGGAGATAACACTATCAACAAGGCAGGTCCTACAGGCCCTAGAAGAGATAACACTATTAACAAGGCAGGTCCTACAGGCCGTAGAGGAGATAACAATATCAACAAGGCAGGTCCTACAGGCACTAGAGGAGATAATACTATCAACAAGGCAGGTCCTACAGGCCCTAGAGGAGATAACACTATCAACAAGGCAGGTCCTACAGGCCCTGGAGGAGATAACACCATCAACAAGGCAGGTCCTAGAGGCCCTGGAGGAGATAATACTATCAACAAGGCAGATCCTACAGGCCCTGGAGGAGATAACACTATCAACAAGGCAGGTCCTACAGGCCCTGGAGGAGATAACACTATCAACAAGGCAGGTCCTACAGGCCCTACAGGAGATAATACTATCAACAAGGCAGGTCCTACAGGCCCTGGAGGAGATAACACTATCAACAAGGCAGGTCCTACAGGCCCTAGAGGAGATAACACTATCAACAAGGCAGGTCCTACAGGCCCTAGAGGAGATAACACTATCAACAAGGCAGGTCCCTACAGGCCCTAGAGGAGATAACACTATCAACAAGGCAGGTCCTACAGGCCCTAGAGGAGATAACACTATCAACAAGGCAGGTCCTACAGGCCCTGGAGGAGATAACACTTTCAACAATGCAGGTCCCTACAGGCCCTAGAGGAGATAACACTATCAAAAAGGCAGGTCCCTACAGGCCCTAGAGGAGATAACACTATCAACAAGGCAGGTCCTACAGGCCATGGAGGAGATAAAACTATCAACAAGGCAGGTCCTACAGGCCCTAGAGGAGATAACACTATCAACAAGGCAGGTCCCTACAGGACCTGGAGGAGATAACACTATCAACAAGGCAGGTCCCTACAGGCCCTAGAGGAGATAACACTATCAACAAGGCAGGTCCCTACAGGCCCTGGAGGAGATAACACTATTAACAAGGCAGGTCCCTACAGGCCCTAGAGGAGATAACACTATCAACAAGGCAGGTCCCTACAGGCCCTGGGGGAGATAACACTATCAACAAGGCAGGTCCCTACAGGCCCTAGAGGAGATAACACTATCAACAAGGCAGGTCCTACGGGCCCTAGAGGAGATAACACTATCAACAAGGCAGGTCCCTACAGGCCCTGGAGGAGATAACACTATTAACAAGGCAGGTCCCTACAGGCCCCAGAGGAGATAACACTATAAACAAGGCAGGTCCTACAGGCCCTAGAGGAGATAACACTATCAACAAGGCAGGTCCTACAGGCCCAAGAGGAGATAACACTATTAACAAGGCAGCTCCTAGAGGCCCTAGAGGAGATAACACTATCAACAAGGCAGGTCCTACAGGCCCTAGAGGAGATAACACTATCAACAAGGCAGGTCCCTACAGGCCCTAGAGGAGATAACACTATCAACAAGGCAGGTCCTACAGGCCCTAGAGGAGATAACACTATCAACAAGGCAGGTCCTACATGTCCTAGAGGAGATAACATTATCAACAATGCAGGTCCCTACAGGCCCTAGAGGAGATAACACTATCAACAAGGCAGGTCCTACAGGCCCTAGAGGAGATAACACTATCAACAATGCAGGTCCCTACAGGCCCTAGAGGAGATAACACTATCAAAAAGGCAGATCCCTACAGGCCCTAGAGGAGATAACACTATCAACAAGGCAGGTCCTACAGGCCATGGAGGAGATAAAACTATCAACAAGGCAGATCCTACAGGCCCTAGAGGAGATAACACTATCAACAAGGCAGGTCCCTACAGGCCCTGGAGGAGATAACAATATCAACAAGGCAGGTCCCTACAGGCCCTAGAGGAGATAACACTATCAACAAGGCAGGTCCCTACAGGCCCTGGAGGAGATAACACTATTAACAAGGCAGGTCCCTACAGGCCCTAGAGGAGATAACACTATCAACAAGGCAGGTCCCTACAGGCCCTGGAGGAGATAACACTATCAACAAGGCAGGTCCCTACAGGCCCTAGAGGAGATAACACTATCAACAAGGCAGGTCCACGGGCCCTAGAGGAGATAACACTATCAACAAGGCAGGTCCCTACAGGCCCTGGAGGAGATAACACTATTAACAAGGCAGGTCCCTACAGGCCCCAGAGGAGATAACACTATAAACAAGGCAGGTCCTACAGGCCCTAGAGGAGATAACACTATCAACAAGGCAGGTCCTACAGGCCCAAGAGGAGATAACACTATTAACAAGGCAGCTCCTAGAGGCCCTAGAGGAGATAACACTATCAACAAGGCAGGTCCTACAGGCCCTAGAGGAGATAACACTATCAACAAGGCAGGTCCCTACAGGCCCTAGAGGAGATAACACTATCAACAAGGCAGGTCCTACAGGCCCTAGAGGAGATAACACTATCAACAAGGCAGGTCCTACATGTCCTAGAGGAGATAACATTATCAACAATGCAGGTCCCTACAGGCCCTAGAGGAGATAACACTATCAACAAGGCAGGTCCTACAGGCCCTAGAGGAGATAACACTATCAACAAGGCAGGTCCCTATAGGCCCTAGAGGAGATAACACTATCAAGAAGGCAGGTCCTACAGGCCCTAGAGGAGATAACACTATCAACAAGGCAGGTCCTACAGGCTCTAGAGGAGATAACACTATCAACAAGGCAGGTCCCTACAGGCCCTAGAGGAGATAATACTATCAACAAGGCAGGTCCTACAGGCCCTAGAGGAGATAACACTATCAAGGCAGGTCCCTACAGACCCTAGAGGAGATAACACTATCAACAAGGCAGGTCCTACAGGCCCTAGAGGAGATAACACTATCAACAAAGGCAGGTCCCTACAGGCCCTGGAGGAGATAACACTATCAACAAGGCAGGTCCTACAGGCCCCTAGAGGAGATAACACTATCAACAAGGCAGGTTCTTACAGGCCCTAGAAGAGATAACACTATAAACAAGGCAGGTCCTACAGGCCCTAGAGGATATAACACTATCAACAAGGATGGTCCTACAGGCCCTAGAGGAGATAACACTATCAACAAGGCAGGTCCCTACAGGCCCTAGAGGAGATAACACTATCAACAAGGCAGGTCCTACATGCCCTAGAGGAGATAACACTATTAACAAGGCAGGTCCTAGAGGCCCTAGAGGAGATAACACTATCAACAAGGCAGGTCCTACGGGCCCTAGAGGATATAACACTATCAACAAGGCAGGTCCCTACAGGCCCTAGAGGAGATAACACTATCAAAAAGGCAGGTCCTACAGGCCCAAGAGGAGATAACACTATCAACAAGGCAGGTCCCTACAGGCCCTAGAGGAGATAACACTATAAACAAGGCAGGTCCTACAGGCCCTAGAGGAGATAACACTATTAACAAGGCAGGTCCTAGAGGCCCTAGAGGAGATAACACTATCAAAAAGGCAGGTCCTACAGGCCCTAGAGGAGATAACACTATCAACAAGGCAGGTCCCTACAGGCCCTGGAGGAGATAACACTATCAACAAGGCAGGTCCTACAGGCCCTAGAGGAGATAGCACTATCAACAAGGCAGGTCCTACAGGTCCTAGAGGAGATAACACTATCAACAAGGCAGGTCCCTACAGGCCCTAGAGGAGATAACACTATAAACAAGGCAGGTCCTACAGGCCCTAGAGGAGATAACACTATTAACAAGGCAGGTCCTAGAGGCCCTAGAGGAGATAACACTATCAAAAAGGCAGGTCCTACAGGCCCTAGAGGAGATAACACTATCAACAAGGCAGGTCCCTACAGGCCCTGGAGGAGATAACACTATCAACAAGGCAGGTCCTACAGGCCCTAGAGGAGATAGCACTATCAACAAGGCAGGTCCTACAGGTCCTAGAGGAGATAACACTATCAACAATGCAGGTCCCTACAGGCCCTTTAGGAGATAACACTATCAAAAAGGCAGGTCCTACAGGCCCTAGAGGAGATAACACTATCAAGAAGGCAGGTCCTACAGGCCCTAGAGGAGATAACACTATCAACAAGGCAGGTCCTACAGGCCCTAGAGGAGATAATACTATCAACAAGGCAGGTCCTACAGGCGCTAGAGGAGATAACACTATCAACAATGCAGGTCCCTACAGGCCCTAGAGGAGATAACACTATCAACAAGGCAGGTCCTACAGGCCCTAGAGGAGATAACACTATCAACAAGGCAGGTCCCTACAGGCCCTAGAGGAGATAACACTATCAACAAGGCAGGTCCCTACAGGCCCTAGAGGAGATAACACTATCAACAATGCAGGTCCCTACAGGCCCTAGAGGGAGATAACACTATCAAGAAGGCAGGTCCCTACAGGTCCTAGAGGAGATAACACTATCAACAAGGCAGGTCCCTACAGGCCTTAGAGGAGATAACACTATCAACAAGGCAGGTCCCTACAGGCCCTAGGGGAGATAATACTATCAACAAGGCAGGTCCTACAGGCCCTAGAGCAGATAACACTATAAACAAGGCAGGTCCTACAGGCCCTAGAGGAGATAACACTATCAACAAGGCAGGTCCCTACAGGCCCTATAGGATATAATACTATCAACAAGGCAGGTCCTACAGGCCCTAGAGGAGATAACACTATGAACAAGGCAGGTCCCTACAGGCCCTAGAGGAGATAACACTATCAACAAGGCAGGTCCTACATGCCCTAGAGGAGATAACACTATCAACAAGGCAGGTCCCTACAGGCCCTAGACGAGATAACACTATCAACAAGGCAGGTCCTACAGGCCCTAGAGGAGATAACACTATCAACATGGCAGGTCCCTACAGGCCCTAGAGGAGATAACACTATAAACAAGGCAGGTCCTACAGGCCCTAGAGGAGATAACACTATCAACAAGGATGGTCCTACAGGCCCTAGAGGAGATAACACTATCAACAAGGCAGGTCCCTACAGGCCCTAGAGGAGATAACACTATCAACAAGGCAGGTCATACAGGCCCTAGAGGAGATAACACTATCAACAAGGCAGGTCCTACAGGCCCTAGAGGAGATAACACTATCAACAAGGCAGGTCCTACAGGCCCTAGAGGAGATAACACTATCAACAAGGCAGGTCCCTAGAGGCCCTATAGGAGATAAAACTATCAACAAGGCAGGTCCTACAGGCCCTAGAGGAGATAACACTATCAACAAGGCAGGTCCCTACAGGCCCTAGAGGAGATAACACTATCAACAAGGCAGGTCCTACATGCCCTAGAGGAGATAACACTATCAACAAGGCAGGTCCCTACAGGCCCTAGAGGAGATAACACTATCAACAAGGCAGGTCCTACAGGCCCTAGAGGAGATAACACTATCAACAGGGCAGGTCCCTACAGGCCCTAGAGGAGATAACACTATAAACAAGGCAGGTCCTACAGGCCCTAGAGGAGATAACACTATCAACAAGGATGGTCCTACAGGCCCTAGAGGAGATAACACTATCAACAAGGCAGGTCCCTACAGGCCCTAGAGGAGATAACACTATCAACAAGGCAGGTCCTACAGGCCTTAGAGGAGATAACACTATCAACAAGGGAGGTCCTACAGGCCCTAGAGGAGATAACACTATCAACAAGGCAGGTCCTACAGGCCCTAGAGGAGATAACACTATCAACAAGGCAGGTCCCTAGAGGCCCTAGAGGAGATAACACTATCAACAAGGCAGGTCCTACAGGCCCTAGAGGAGATTACACTATCAACAAGGCAGGTCCTACAGGCCCTAGAGGAGATAACACTATCAACAAGGCAGGTCCTACAGGCCCTAGAGGAGATAACACTATTAACAAGGCAGGTCCCTACAGGCCCTAGAGGAGATAACACTATTAACAAGGCAGGTCCCTACAGGATCCTGGAGGAGATAACACTATTAACAAGGCAGGTCCCTACAGGCCCTAGAGAAGATAACACTATCAACAAGGCAGGTCCTACAGGCCCAAGAGGAGATAACACTATTAACAAGGCAGGTCCTAGAGGCCCTAGAGGAGATAACACTATCAAAAAGGCAGGTCCTACAGGCCCTAGAGGAGATAACACTATCAACAAGGCAGGTCCCTACAGGCCCTAGAGGAGATAACACTATCAACAAGGCAGGTCCCTACAGGCCCTAGAGAAGATAACACTATCAACAAGGCAGGTCCCTACAGGCTCCTAGAGGAGATGACACTATCAAGAAGGCAGGTCCTACAGGCCCTAGAGGAGATAACACTATCAACAAGGCAGGTCCCTACAGGCCCTAGAGGAGATAACACTATCAACAAGGCAGGTCCTACAGGCCCTAGAGGAGATAACACTATCAACAAGGCAGGTCCTACAGGCCCTAGAGGAGATAACACTATCAACAAGGCAGGTTTCTACAGGCCCTGGAGGAGATAACACTATCAACAAGGCAGGTCCTGGAGGAGCTAACACTATCAACAAGGCAGGTCCCTACAGGCCCTAGAGGAGATAACACTATCAACAAGGTAGGTCCTACAGGCCCTAGAGGAGATAACACTATCAACAAGGCAGGTCCTACAGGCCCTAGAGGAGATAACACTATCAACAAGGCAGGTCCTACAGGCCCTGGAGGAGATAACACTATCAACAAGGCAGGTCCCTACAGGCCCTAGAGGAGATAACACTATCAACAAGGCAGGTCCCTACAGGCCCTAGAGGAGATAACACTATCAACAAGGCAGGTCCCTACAGGCCCTAGAGGAGATAACACTATCAACAAGGCAGGTCCTACAGGCCCTAGAGGAGATAACACTATCAACAAGGCAGGTCCTACAGGCCCTAGAGGAGATAACACTATCAACAAGGCAGATCTCTACAGGCCCTAGAGGAGATAACACTATAAACAAGGCAGGTCCTACAGGCCCTAGAGGAGATAACACTATCAACAAGGCAGGTCCCTACAGGCCCTAGAGGATATAACACTATCAACAAGGCAGGTCCTACAGGCCCTGGAGGAGATAACACTATCAACAAGGCAGGTCCTACAGGCCCTAGAGGAGATAACACTATCAACAAGGCAGGTCCTACAGGCCCTAGAGGAGATAACACTATCAACAAGGCAGGTCCTACAGGCCCTAGAGGAGATAACACTATCAACAAGGCAGGTTTCTACAGGCCCTGGAGGAGATAACACTATCAACAAGGCAGGTCCTGGAGGAGCTAACACTATCAACAAGGAAGGTCCCTACAGGCCCTAGAGGAGATAACACTATCAACAAGGTAGGTCCTACAGGCCCTAGAGGAGATAACACTATCAACAAGGCAGGTCCTACAGGCCCTAGAGGAGATAACACTATCAACAAGGCAGGTCCTACAGGCCCTGGAGGAGATAACACTATCAACAAGGCAGGTCCCTACAGGCCCTAGAGGAGATAACACTATCAACAAGGCAGGTCCCTACAGGCCCTAGAGGAGATAACACTATCAACAAGGCAGGTCCCTACAGGCTCTAGAGGAGATAACACTATCAACAAGGCAGGTCCTACAGGCCCTAGAGGAGATAACACTATCAACAAGGCAGGTCCTACAGGCCCTGGAGGAGATAACACTATCAACAAGGCAGGTCCCTACAGGCCCTAGAGGAGATAACACTATCAACAAGGCAGGTCCCTACAGGCCCTAGAGGAGATAACACTATCAACAAGGCAGGTCCCTACAGGCCCTAGAGGAGATAACACTATCAACAAGGCAGGTCCTACAGGCCCTAGAGGAGATAACACTATCAACAAGGCAGGTCCTACAGGCCCTAGAGGAGATAACACTATCAACAAGGCAGATCTCTACAGGCCCTAGAGGAGATAACACTATAAACAAGGCAGGTCCTACAGGCCCTAGAGGAGATAACACTATCAACAAGGCAGGTCCCTACAGGCCCTAGAGGATATAACACTATCAACAAGGCAGGTCCTACAGGCCCTGGAGGAGATAACACTATCAACAAGGCAGGTCCTACAGGCCCTAGAGGAGATAACACTATCAACAAGGCAGGTCCTACAGGCCCTAGAGGAGATAACACTATCAACAAGGCAGGTCCTACAGGCCCTAGAGGAGATAACACTATCAACAAGGCAGGTCATACAGGCCCTAGAGGAGATAACACTATCAACAAGGCAGGTCCCTACAGGCCCTAGAGGAGATAACACTATCAACAAGGCAGGTCCTACAGGCCCTAGAGGAGATAACACTATAAACAAGGCAGGTCCTACAGGCCCTAGAGGAGATAACATTATCAACAAGGCAGGTCCCTAGAGGCCCTAGAGGAGATAACACTATCAACAAGGCAGGTCCTACAGGCCCTAGTTTTGTCGCACCTGGACTACTGTTCAGTCGTGTGGTCAGGTGTCCCTTGGATGTACACAGGGAGCTAATATTAATAATATGCCTGGCTCAAAGTAGAGGAGAGATTGACTTCATCACCACTGGTATTTTTTGAGAGGTATTGACATGTTGAATGCACCGAGCTGTCTGTTTGAACTACTGGCACACAGCTCGGATATCCATCCATACCCCACAAGACATGCCACCAGAGGTCTCTTCACAGTCCCCATGTCCAGAACAGACTATGGGAGGCACACAGTACTACATAGAGCCATGACTACATGGAACTCTATTCCACATCAAGTAACTCATGCCAGCAGTAAAATTAGATTAAAAAAACCTGATAAAAATACACCTTATGGAACAGCGGGGACTGTGAAGCAACACAGACACGCATACAAACACACGATAACATAAGCACTATACACACATGTAGACATGGATTTTGTGTTATAGATATGTGGTAGTAGAGTAGGGGCCTGAGGGCACACACTTAATATGTTGTGAAATCTGTTATGAATGTATTGTAATGTTTTAAAACTGCCTTAATTTTGCTGGACCCCAGGAAGAGTAGCTGCTGCCTTGGCATCCATAATAAATACAAATACAAATACAATCAAAGCTACTATAGATATAACCTCATTTGACGTAATTTTATCTGTGGCCTATGACCTTGAGCCTTCTTGGATGGGCACTTCTAATGTAACTCTATGGCAGCACCCAAGGGGCTTGAATTTTCGAGCTCTACCCGTAGATTTTGCGGTGACGTAGTGTCTCCATGAGTGACAGAAGCCTGAGCCAATCACGGCGCATCTAGAGAACATTACAAACCCCTGCGCTCCGTATTTTCCGCTGGCTGCCCCACCACCACAGAAAGCAAATAGAAGAACAAGAAGAGCCAAACAACAAGAACAATCAGAGGCTGGTTCCTCTCTAGGTTTCTTCCTAGGTTTCTGCCTTTCTAGGGAGTTTTTCCTAGCCACCGTGCTTCTACATCTGCATTGCTTGCTGTTTGGGGTTTTAGGCTGGGTTTCTGTATAGCACTTTGTGACATCTGCTGATGTAAAAAGGGCTTTATAAATACATTTGATTGATTGATTGATTGATTGATTGATTGCAGCCAAACAACAAGAACAAGAAGAACGTGCAGCCAGACTAGAACGATTAAAAGAGATAGATCTGGAAGGACTCCGAATCCAGTCAGGCCATCCTGCACCCTTGGTCGGAACAGCCGGCTTGTTCCGCCTTTCAACGAAAAGGAGGTGGATGTATATTTGACTCTGTTTGAGCGGATTGCCACATCCCTAAAATGGCTGCGAGGTATTTGGTCACTGCACCTCCAAAGTGTTCTTGTGGGAAAAGCTCAAAGTGTACTCCGCATTATCTCGACAAGAGTGCATATTATGACACTGTTAAAACTGCTATACGAGTTGGTCCCAGAGGCATATAGAGGCATGTAGACAACAGTTCCGTAAATTACGAAAGACAGAATCACAAAGCCATGTTGAGTTGGCAAGGGAACAAGCATGTATTTTTGATCGGTGGTGTGGTTCTCAAGAGGTCGAGGTCCTTGAGGATTTAAAGACACTCATACGTCTCGAGCAGTTGAAGAATTGTCTTCACAAAAGGGTTACTTCCTACATTTATGAGCACAAGATTTCACTCTTGAGAAAGCTGCAGTTCTTGCAGATGAGTTTTGTGTTGACAAATAAAACGACCTTCACAAACCACGCACGCAGTAGTTATCCCTACAGAAAAATCAATCCAGAGAAGACACTTCTTACTGTGAGGTTTTAGTCCATTTCTGCAGTGCAGATCTGCAGAAAACAGTTTTTTCGTATCCACCAGTTTGTCATTACTGCCGTGAGAAAGGACACATTGTCTCTAAGTGTCCTAAGTTGAAACAGAATAATGAGAGAGATAGAGAAAGCTGTTTCTTCTTGTGGGAGCACTCTAGCCCATTAAGTCTCTGGTTGGGACTGGTGTATCTCATTAAGTCTCTGGTTTGGACTGGTGTATCTCCTCAACATGATGTTGGATCAGATGTGTATGAACCCTTTGTTTCAGACGGGTTTGTGTGTCTGCAGAGTGGCGATGCTGTTAAGCAGCCGGTAAAGATACTGCGAGACACTGGGGCAGCCTTTGTCTGACACTTCAGCAACTGGTTACAGTGTGTTAGTACAAGGCGTGGAGATGGGTTGCATGGAAGTTCCTTTGTATAATGTGGAACTCTAGTCTGGTCTTTATGTCTGTCTCCCTTGTCGTTGGAGTAAGGCCTAGCCTACCGGTGACGGGGGTCTCATTCATTTTGGTAAACATTTTTCTGGAGGGAAGGTCATGCCAAATCCTGTCATTTGTAAGGAACCCAGAGTAGAGGAACCTGATGAGTTATCAGAAAAGTACCCTAGAGTGTTCCCAGCGTGTGCAAGTGCAAGTCTAGTGTCGAGGAGGATGTCAGCAATCACACCATGGTCAATCTGTCCGAGACGTTTATGGGTGATCCTGATTTCGCTAAACCTCCTGAGTTGACCTCTTCTTTGAAAACCACAAAGGTGAGTTAGTTTGTAGGACCGCTGAAGGAAGAGAGGGTTCCTACAATTGACACTTTTATGTCTACGAAGCAGCTGATTGCGGAACAGTCTAAAGATGTTTCACTCTCTCCTCTTTTTGCTGTGATATGTCCAGAGGAGGAGTTTGATGAAGTTTGTGTGGGTTACTTTGACAGAGATGGTGTTCTAATGAGGAAATGGCGTTCTCGCTCCACTTCTGGGCAAGGCGATTGGCCCAGTGTATCTCAAGTTGTCATTCCAGTTCCACTTGGACAAGAGATACTGAGGTTGGCTCCCGATGGTAGTATGGCAGGCCATCTTGGGCTCAACAAGACATATGACCGGTTGGCTCCCGATGGTAGTATAGCAGGCCATCTTGGGGTCAACAAGACATATGACCGGTTGGCTCCCGATGGCAGTATGGCAGGCCATCTTGGGGTCAACAAGACATATGACTGCATCTTGCGTAACTTCTTCTGGCCTGGTCTGAAACAGGATGTTGTGTCTTACTGTAAATTCTGTTGCGTTTGCTAGCGGACGGGTAAACCGAACCAAGCTGTACCGGTTGCACCTTTGCAGCCTATTCCTGCTTTTGACAAACCTTTCAGCAGGGTTCTGGTGGATTGTGTTGGTCCTTTGCCCAAAGCCAAGAGTGGTAACCAGTTTCTCTTGACCATTATGTGCACTGCCATTCGTTTCCCTGAGGCCATTCCACTGAGGAAAATCACGGCTACCAGTATTGTTAAGGTCTTGGTGAAATTATTTTCAACGTTTGGACTTCCGCAGGTAGTGCAGTCGGACCAAGGTTCGAACTTCCAGCAAGTGCTACAGCAATTGGGTGTTAACCATTGCCCCTCTAGTGCCTAACACCCAGTCTCAAGATGCTCTTGAGAGATTTCATCAGACTTTGAAGTCAATGTTGAGAGCTTACTGCTTTGAGTTTGAGAAAGACTGGGATGAAGGGGTCTTGTGCTGATTGCTGTGTGGGAGGTTGTTCAGGAATCTCTCGGTTTTAGTCTGAATTAACTCGTGTTTGGACATCATGTCAGAGGTCCCTTGAGTTTTCTGAGAGAGGTTGTTGCAGGGCTACACCTTAAACACAAAAATAAATCTGTTGGAGCACGTTAGCGCTTTTCGATACAGATTGCACCGTGCCTGTGAGTTTCCCAGTGAGAATCTGGAGAAGGGGCAAACGAAAATAAAAGTTTGGTACGATCGAAAGGCCCGAAACTGCACCTTCAATGTGGGTGACCAAGTCCTGGTTTTTGTTGCCCGTTCTGGGGTCACCGTTGCAGGCTTGCTTTTCAGGTCCTTACCCCATAGTGAAACAAATTGGTAATCTGGATTACATCATCGCCACACAGGAGCGCAGGAGAAAAACTTGGCTGTGTCATGTCAACATGCTAAAACCATACTTCACCTGCTACGATCAGGCGGCGAAGTCGGTGGAAATCGGTAGTGATGTTCTGCCTGTGGCCACTGCCGTCACCATTGACTTTAATCTTCCTCACTATAGTCTTCCTCAAGAGCACAAGGAAAGCTCAATACACCTTGTGCCTGTGGGACGGCTGAGTAACTCAGAGATTTTAGAAAACCTTTATCTTTTTCGCACACTTTTCTCCGGTGGAAAAAGGCAACATTGTTGCACTGCTTTTAGAATATCAGGGTTTATTCTCAGATGTGCCAACTCAAATGTACTAGAGCATGACGTTGATGTTGGGGACTCGGCACCAATCACACAACATGCCTATCGAGTGAACCCTGAAAGAGAGAGAAGCTCCGCAGTGAGGTGGTAACTTTCCTCTACTACTGATGTTGCAGGAGTTTCCCCTTGAAATCAGACATGTCCGTAGTAAGGATAACTTGGTCACTGAATGTCTTTCAAGGGTGGGCAGTCAATACGTTTTGTGTTTCGCGCTTAGCCAGTGTGTTGCCTTGACTGCACGTTTTGCGGTTTTGGAGACGTGTATTGTTTTGGTTGGGCTCGTTCCAAGGGGACGAGAGTTATAGAAGTGAGTTTTTCAAAAACTTGTGAAAAATAATATAAAAAGACAATATATAGAAGAAAAATAATATATATATACTGTATCAGGGATGCAGCCACTCTCCAAAACCAGGTTGAATCGTTTTAATAAGGCATCCTGCAGCTCAGGAGTACTGTTTGTTGACTACTTACTGTACATTAGAAGACTGCTGGTGTGTTTTGTCAGAGCCAGTAACTCTCAAAGGGGATGTAAGCTATGTACTAAACACACAGCAAAGAGGCAGTCGAATATTGGTCAACCATTTACACTGTCTAAACTGTTCCCAAGGACCTCCAGAGGAGTGAGTGTGTGTGTCTTACACTGAGGTTGAAGGGAGAGAGTAGTGTGTGTGTGTGTGTGTGTGTGTGTGTGTGTGTGTGTGTGTGTGTGTGTGTGTTGCAGTGGGAGGTCCAGTCATGCTGCCTAGAGTCCTCAGAGGCTGTAAGTCACTAATATAGTTCGCTGCTGTGGAAAAACACACATGTTCTCTGTTTTCTCTGTGTTCTCGGTGATATTTGTTTTCTCTGTTTTCTCTGTGTTCTCTGTGTTCTCTCTGTTCTCTCTGTGTTCTCTGTGCTCTCTGTGTTCTCTGTGTTCTCTGTGTTCTCTGTGTTCTCTCTGTTCTCTCTGTGTTCTCTGTGTTCTCTGTGTTCTCTTTGTTCTCTCTGTGTTCTCGGTGCTCTCTGTGTTCTCTGTGTTCTCTGTTCTCTCTATGCTCTCTCTGTGTTCTCTGTGCTCTCTGTGTTCTCTGTGTTCTCTGTGTTCTCTCTGTGTTCTCGGTGCTCTCTGTGTTCTCTGTGTTCTCTGTTCTCTCTATGCTCTCTCTGTGTTCTCTGTGCTCTCTGTGTTCTCTGTGTTCTCTTTGTTCTCCCTGTGTTCTCGGTGCTCTCTGTGTTCTCTGTGTTCTCTGTTCTCTCTATGCTCTCTCTGTGTTCTCTGTGTTCTCTCTGTGTTCTCTCTGTGTTCTCTGTGTTCTCTCTTTGTTTTCTGTGCTCTCTGTGCTCTCTGTGTTCTCTGTGTGCTCTCTGTGTTCTCTGTGTTCTCTGTGTTCTCTCTGTGTTCTCTGTGCTCTCTGTGCTCTCTGTGTTCTCTGTGTTCTCTCTGTGTTCTCTGTGCTCTCTGTGTTCTCTGTGCTCTCTGTGTTCTCTGTGTTCTCTGTGTTCTCTCTGTGTTCTCGGTGCTCTCTGTGTTCTCTGTGTTCTCTGTTCTCTCTATGCTCTCTCTGTGTTCTCTGTGCTCTCTGTGTTCTCTGTGTTCTCTTTGTTCTCCCTGTGTTCTCGGTGCTCTCTGTGTTCTCTGTGTTCTCTGTTCTCTCTATGCTCTCTCTGTGTTCTCTGTGTTCTCTCTGTGTTCTCTCTGTGTTCTCTGTGTTCTCTCTTTGTTTTCTGTGCTCTCTGTGCTCTCTGTGTTCTCTGTGTGCTCTCTGTGTTCTCTGTGTTCTCTGTGTTCTCTCTGTGTTCTCTGTGCTCTCTGTGCTCTCTGTGTTCTCTGTGTGCTCTGTGTTCTCTGTGTTCTCTGTGTTCTCTCTGTGTTCTCTGTGCTCTCTGTGCTCTCTGTGTTCTCTGTGTTCTCTCTGTGTTCTCTGTGCTCTCTGTGCTCTCTGTGTTCTCTGTGCTCTCTGTGTTTTCTGTGCTCTCTGTGCTCTCTGTGTTCTCTGTGCTCTCGGTGCCATCACTCTCTCCCAGTCCATCTGTCTTCAGTAAGTGGGTCATCATGTCTTTTCCAGGTGCAACTATGAGGAACCATACACTTTACTTTATTCTCTCTCTGAATCTCTCTCTCTGCCTCCCCACCCCCTCCCTCTCTCCTCCCTCTCTCAGAGGTGTTTCATTATGCAGGCATGACATTTACACTACATGACCATAAGTATGTGGACATCTGCTCCTCGAACATCTCATTCCAAAGTCATGGACATTAACATGGAGTTGATCCAACCTTTGGTGCTATAACAGCCTCCACTCTTCTGGGAAGGCTTTCCACTAGTTGTTGGAACATTACTGCGGTGACTTGCTTCCATTCAGCCACAAGAGCATAAGTGAGGTCGGGCACTGATGTTGGGCGATTAGGCCTGGCTCGAAGTTGGCATTCCAATTCATCCCAAAGGTGTTCGATGGGGTTGAGGTCAGGGCTCTGTGCAGGCCAGTCAAGTTCTTCCACACCGATCTCGACAAACCATTTCTGTATGGAC
The DNA here is from genome assembly GCF_020615455.1 of Coregonus clupeaformis. Taxonomy (NCBI): domain Eukaryota; kingdom Metazoa; phylum Chordata; class Actinopteri; order Salmoniformes; family Salmonidae; genus Coregonus; species Coregonus clupeaformis. The sequence goes on along the minus strand of NW_025533568.1, from coordinate 651,158 downwards.
CTCGCTTTGTGCACGGGGGCATTGTGATGCTGAAACAGGAAAGGTCTTTCCCCAAACTGTTCCCACAAAGTTGGAAGCACAGAATCATCTAGAATGTCAATGTATGCTGTAGTGTTAAGATTCCCCTTCACTGGAACTAAGGGGCCTAGCCCGAACCATGAAAAACAGCCACAAACCATTATTCCTCCTCCACCAAACTTTACAGTTGGCACTATGCATTGGGGCAGGTAGCGTTCTCCTGGCATCCGCATAACCCAGATTCGTCCGTCGGACTGCCAGATGGTGAAGCGTGATTCATCACTCCAGAGAACACGTTTCCACTGCTCCAGAGTCCAATGGCAGCGAGCTTTACACCACTCCAGCCTACGCTTGGCATTGTGCATGGTGATCTTAGGCTTGTGTGCGGCTGCTTGGCCATGGAAACCCATTTCATGAATCTCCCGACGACCAGTTCTTGCGCTGACGTTGCTTTCAGAGGCCGTTTGGAACTCCGTAGTGAGTGTTGCAACTGAGGACAGACGATTTTTACGCACTACGCTCTTCAGCACTCGGCATTCCCGTTCTGTGAGCTGTGTGGCCTACCACTTCGCGGCTGAGTCGTTATTGCTCCTAGATGTTTCCACTTCACAATAACAGCACTTACAGTTGACCGGGGGCAGCTCTAGCAGGGCAGAGATTTTACGAAATCTGACTTGTTGGAAAGGTGGCATCATATGACGGTGCGACGTTGAAAGTCACTGAGCTCTTCAGTAAGGCCATTCTACTGCCAATGTTTGTCTATGGAGATTGCATGGCTGTGTGCTCGATTTGATACACCTGTCAGCAACGGGTGTGGCTGAAACAGCCGAATCCACTAATATGAAGGGGTGTCCACATACTGCTGTATATATAGTGCATCTCTATTAGAATCCACTAATATGAAGGGGTGTCCTCATACTACTGTATATATAGTGTATCTCTATAAGAATCCACTAATATGAAGGGGTGTCCACATACTGCTGTATATATAGTGTATCTCTATTAGAATCAACTAATATGAAGGGGTGTCCACATACTGCTGTATATATAGTGTATCTCTATAAGAATCCACTAATATGAAGGGGTGTCCACATACTGCTGTATATATAGTGGATCTCTATTAGAATCCACTAATATGAAGGGGTGTCCACATACTGCTGTATATATAGTGTAGCTTTCATTCTAAAATCTCTCCTTTTCTTTGTAGATACATTACCAGTCAAAAGTTTGGACACACCTACTCATTCCAGGGTTTTTCTTAATTTTTTCTATTTTCTACATTGTGGAATAATAGTGAAGACATCAAAACTATGAAATAATACATATGGAATCATGTAAAAACCCAAAAAGTGTTAAACAAATCGAAATATATTTTATATTTGAGATTCTTCAAATAGCCACCCTTTGCCTTGATGACAGCTTTGCACACGCTTGGCATTCTCTCAACCAGCTTCATGAGGTAGTCACCTGGAATGCATTTCAATTAACAGGTGTGCCTTCATAAAAGTTAATTTGTGGAATTTCTTTCCTTCATAATGAGTTTGAGCCAATCAGTTGTGTTTTGACAAGGTACAGTGCCTTGCAAAAGTATTCACCCCCCTTGTCATTTTTCCTATTTTGTTGCATTACAACCTGTAATTTAAATTGATTTTTATTTGGATTTCATGTAATGGACATAGACAAAATAGTCCAAATTGGTGAAGTGAAATGAAAAAAATAACTTGTTTCAAAAAATTATAAAAAATAAATACTGTAAAAGTGGTGCATGCATATGTATTCCCCCCATTGCTATGAAGCCCCTGAATAAGATCTGGTGCAACCAATTACCTTCAGAAGTCACATAATTAGTTAAATAAAGTCCACCTGTGTGCAATCTAAGTGTCACATGATCTGTCACATGATCTCAGTATATACAGTGGGGGAAAAAAGTATTTAGTCAGCCACCAATTGTGCAAGTTCTCCCACTTAAAAGATGAGAGAGGCCTGTAATTTTCATCATAGGTACACGTCAACTATGACAGAGATATTGAGGGAAAATCCAGAAAATCACATTGTAGGATTTTTAATGAATTTATTTGCAAATTATGGTGGAAAATAAGTATTTGGTCACCTACAAACAAGCAATATTTCTGGCTCTCACAGACCTGTAACTTCTTCTTTAAGAGGCTCCTCTGTCCTCCACTCGTTACCTGTATTAATGGCACCTGTTTGAACTTGTTATCAGTATAAAAGACACCTGTCCACAACCTCAAACAGTCACACTCCAAACTCCACTATGGCCAAGACCAAAGAGCTGTCAAAGGACACCAGAAACAAAATTGTAGACCTGTACCAGGCTGGGAAGACTGAATCTGCAATAGGTAAGCAGCTTGGTTTGAAGAAATCAACTGTGGGAGCAATTATTAGGAAATGGAAGACATACAAGACCACTGATAATCTCCCCTCGATCTGGGGGCTCCACGCAAGATCTCACCCCATGGGGTCAAAATGATCACAAGAACGGTGAGCAAAAATCCCATAACCACACGGGGGGACCTAGTGAATGACCTGCAGAGAGCTGGGACCAAAGTAACAAAGCCTACCATCAGTAACACACTACGCCGCCAGGGACTCAAGTCCTGCAGTGCCAGACGTGTCCCCCTGCTTAAGCCAGTACATGTCCAGGCCCGTCTGAAGTTAGCTAGAGTGCATTTGGATGATCCAGAAGAGGATTGGGAGAATGTCATATGGTCAGATGAAACCAAAATAGAACTTTTTGGTAAAAAACTCAACTTGTCGTGTTTGGAGGACAAAGAATGCTGAGTTGAATCCAAAGAACACCATACCTACTGTGAAGCATGTGGGTGGAAACATCATGCTTTTGGGCTGTTATTCTGCAAAGGGACCAGGACGACTGATCCGTGCAGAGGAAAGAATGAATGGGGCCATGTATCGTGAGATTTTGAGTGAAAACCTCCTTCCATCAGCAAGGGCATTGAAGATGAAACGTGGCTGGGTCTTTCAGCATGACAATGATCCCAAACACACCGCCCGGGCAACAAATGAGTGGCTTCGTAAGAAGCATTTCAAGGTCCTGGAGTGGCCTAGCCAGTCTCCAGATCTCAACCCCATAGAACATCTTTGGAGGGAGTTGAAAGTCTGTGTTGCCCAGCGACAGCCCCAAAACATCACTGCTCTAGAGGAGATCTACATGGAGGAATGGGCCAAAATACCAGCAACAGTGTGTGAAAACCTTGTGAAGACTTACAGAAAACGTTTGACCTGTGTCATTGCCAACAAAGGGTATATAACAAAGTATTGAGAAACTTTTGTTATTGACCAAATACTTATTTTCCACCATAATTTGCAAATAAATTCATAAAAAATCCTACAATGTGATTTTCTGGATTTTCTTTCTCATTTTGTCTGTCATAGTTGACGTGTACCTATGATGAAAATGACAGGCCTCTCTCATCTTTTTAAGTGGGAGAACTTGCACAATTGGTGGCTGACTAAATACTTTTTTTCCCCTATGTATACACCTGTTCTGAAAGGCCCCAGAATCTGCAACACCACTAGGCAAGGGGCACCACCAAGCAAGCGGCACCATGAAGACCAAGGAGCTCTCCAAACAGGTCAGGGACAAAGTTGTGGAGAAGTACAGATCAGGGTTGGGTTATAAAAAATATCAGAAACTTTGAACATCCCATGGAGCACCATTAAATCCATTATTAAAAAATTGAAAGAATATTGCACCACAACAAACCTGCCAAGAGAGGGCTGCCCACCAAAACCACGGACCAGGCAAGGAGGGCATTAATCAGAGAGGCAACAAAGAGACCAAAGATAACCCTGAAGGAGCTGCAAAGCTCCACAGCGGAGATTGGAGTATCTGTCCATAGGACCACTTTAAGCCGTACACTCCACAGAGCTGGGCTTTACGGAAGAGTGGCCAGAAAAAAGCCATTGCTTAAAGAAAAAAATAAGCAAACACGTTTGGTGTTCGCCAAAAGCGATGTGGGAGACTCCCCAAACAGGTGAGACTAAAATTGAGCCTTTTGGCCATCAAGGAAAACGCTATGTCTGGTGCAAACCCAACACCTCTCGTCACCCCGAGAACACCATACCCACAGTGAAACATGGTGGTGGCAGCATCATGCTGTGGGGATGTTTTTCATTGGTAGGGACTGGGAAACTGGTCAGAATTGAAGGAATGATGGATGGCGCTAAATACAGGGAAATTCTTGAGGGAAACCTGTTTCAGTCTTCCAGAGATTTGAGACTGGGACAGAGGTTCACCTTCCAGCAGGACATTGACTCTAAGCATACTGCTAAAGCAACACTCGAGTGGTTTAGGGGAAACATTTACATTTTTACATTTAAGACATTTAGCAGACGCTCTTATGCAGAGCTACTTACAAATTGGTGCATTCAACTTAGGATAGCCAGTGGGACAACCAAATTTTTTTTGTTATGGGGGGATGGGGGAGGGGGGTGGGGGGTAGAAGGATTACTGTTATACTATTCCAGGTATTCCTTAAAGAGGTGGGATTTCAAATGTCTCCGGAAGGTGGTCAGTGACTCCGCTGTCCTGGCGTTGTGGGGAAGCTTGTTCCACCATTGGGGTGCCAGAGCAGCGAATAGCTTTGACTGGGCTGAGAGGGAACTGTGCTTCCGTAGAGGTAGGGGGGCTAGCAGGCCAGAGGTGGATGAACGTAGTGCCCTCGTTTGGGTGTAGGGTCTGATCAGAGCCTGAAGGTAAGGAGGTGCTGTTCCCCTCACAGCTCCGTAGGCAAGCACCATGGTTTTGTAGTAGATGCGAGCTTCAACTGGAAGCAAGTGGAGTGTGCGGCGGAGCGGGTGACATGAGAGAACTTGGGAAGGTTGAACACCAGATGGGCTGCAGCGTTCTGGATAAGTTGTAGGGGTTTAATGGCACAGGCAGGGAGCCCAGTCAACAGCGAGTTGCAGTAATCCAGACGGGAGATGACAAGTGCCTGGATTAGGACCTGTGCCACTTTCTGTGTAAGGTAGGGTCGTATTCTGCGAATGTTGTAGAGCATGAACCTGCAGGTTCGGGTCACCGCCTTGATGTTAGCGGAGAACGACAAGGTGTTGTCCAGGGTCACGCCAAGGTTCTTTGCACTCTGGGAGGAGGACACAATGGAGTTGTCAACCGTGATGGCGAGATCATGGAGCGGGCAGTCCTTCCCCGGGAGGAAAAACAGCTCCGTCTTGCCGAGGTTCAGCTTGAGGTGGTGATCCGACATCCACACTGATATGTCTGCCAGACATGCAGAGATGCGATTCGCCACCTGGTTATCAGAAGGGGGAAAGGAGAAAATTATTGTGTGTCGTCTGCGTAGCAATGATAGGAAAGACCATGTGAGGATATGACAGAGCCAAGTGACTTGGTGTATAGAGAGATAGGAGAGGGCCTAGAACTGAGCCCTGGGGGACACCAGTGGTGAGAGCACGTGGTGCGGAGACAGATTCTTGCCACGCCACCTGGTAGGAGCGACCTGTCAGGTAGGACGCAATCCAAGAGTGAGCAGCGCCGGAGATGCCCAACTCGGAGAGGGTGGAGAGGAGGATCTGATGGTTCACAGTATCAAAGGCAGCAGATAGGTCTAGAAGGATAAGAGCAGAGGAGAGAGAGTTAGCTTTAGCAGTGCGGAGAGCCTCCATGACACAGTGAAGAGCAGTCTCAGTTGAATGACCAGTCTTGAAACCTGACTGGTTTGGATCAAGAAGGTCATTCTGAGAGAGATAGCAGGAGAGTTGACTAGAGATGGCACGCTCAAGAGTTTTGGAGAGAAAAGAAAGAAGGTCTGTAGTTGTTGACATCGAAGGGATCAAGTGTAGGTTTTTTGAGGAGGGGTGTAACTCTCGCTCTCTTGAAGACGGAAGGGACATAGCCAGCGGTCAAGGATGAGTTGATGAGCGAGGTGAGGTAAGGGAGAAGGTCTCCGGAAATTGTCTGGAGAAGAGAGGAGGGGATAGGATCAAGCGGGGCAGGTTGTTGGGCGGCCGGCCATCACAAGTCGCAAGATTTCATCTGGAGAGAGAGGGGAGAAAGAAGTCAAAGCATAGGGTAGGGCAGTGTGAGCAGGACCAGCAGTGTCATTTGACTTAATAAATGAGGATCGGATGTCGTCAACCTTCTTTTCAAAGTGGTTGACGAAGTCATCCACAGAGAGGGAGGAGGATGGGGGGTGGGGGGGAGGATTCAGCAGTGAGGAGAATGTGGCAAAGAGCTTCCTAGGGTTAGAGGCAGATGCTTGGAATTTAGAGTGGTAGAAAGTGGCCTTAGCAGCAGAAACAGATGAAGAAAATGTAGAGAGGAGGGAGTGAAAAGATGCCAGGTCGGCAGGGAGTTTAGTTTTCTTCCATTTCCGCTCAGCTGCCCGGAGCTCTGTTCTGTGAGCTTGCAATGAGTCGTCAAGCCACGGAGCTGGAGGGGAGGACCGAGCCGGCCGGGAGGATAGGGGACATAGAGAGTCAAAATATGCAGAAAGGGAGGAGAGGAGGGTTGAGGAGGCAGAATCAGGAGATCGGAGGGAGAAGGATTTAGCAGAGGGAAGAGATGATAGGATGGAAGAGGAGAGAGTAGCAGGAGAGAGAGAGCGAAGTTTGCGACGGCACATTACCATCTGAGTAGGGGCAGAGTGAGTAGTGTTGGAGGAGAGCAAGAGAGAAAAGGATACAAAGTAGTGGTCGGAGACTTGGAGGGGAGTTGCAGTGAGATTAATAGAAGAACAGCATCTAGTGAAGATGAGGTCAAGCGTATTGCCTGCCTTGTGAGTAGGGGGGGACGGTGAGAGGGTGAGGTCAAAAGAAGAAAGGAGTGGAAAGAAGGAGGCAGAGAGAAATGAGTCAAAGGCAGACGTAGGGAGGTTAAAGTCACCCAGAACTGTGAGGGGTGAGCCATCCTCAGGAAAGGAACTTATCAAGGCGTCAAGCTCATTGATGAACTCTCCAAGGGAACCTGGAGGGCGATAAATGACAAGGATGTTAAGCTTAAATGGGCTAGTGACTGTGACAGCATGGAATTCAAATGAGGAGATAGACAGATGGGTCAGGGGGAAAAGAGAGAATGTCCATTTGGGAGAGATGAGGATTCCTGTGCCACCACCCCGCTGACCAGATGCTCTCGGGGTATGCGAGAACACATGATCAGACGAGGAGAGAGCAGTAGGAGTAGCAGTGTTTTCTGTGGTAATCCATGTTTCCGTCAGCGCCAAGAAGTCGAGGGACTGGAGGGTAGCATAGGCTGAGATGAACTCTGCCTTGTTGGCCGCAGAACGGCAGTTCCAGAGGCTGCCGGAGACCTGGAACTCCACGTGGGTCGTGCGTGCAGGGACCACCAGATTAGAGTGGCAGCAGCCACGTGGTGTGAAGCGTTTGTATGGCCTGTGCAGAGAGGAGAGAACAGGGATAGACAGACACATAGTTGACAGGTTACAGAAAAGGCTACAATAATGCAAAAGAGATCGGAATGAAATGAGCTAAACATCTGGGAAAGCGAGAGAGCGGGGCCTCCCTCACTTACCTTTCACTGAAACACTCAAATATAACTCTCCCAACTTCCACTTTAGAAATTATAATTGTTGTAAACTACAGCGGTTCAATGTTTTCTAGGAATAGACTCTAACTTAGTTTATTCAGCTAGCTAACTTGGTACAGTATTCTTCTGTGAAAACCAACCAGGGCACCGTGTCCTATGACGCCATAGCTAACTAGCATGCTAGCATCCAATAACACACGGTTTAGCACCAATACTCGGTTACAACAAACTACCAATAGTGTGTTAACACACTAAACAGATAATTCGTGTCCGTGTCTAGTTCCTTTCATAACGCAGAAATAATTAAACGTTGGCTAGCTAGCACAAAGTCAGTCATGCTAGCTACACAAGTGGACTACACATCTCGACTGTTCAGAAAGTGAAGCTTTACGTTGCAAAATTCTCATTGACTAAAATGATGTTGTATTTAGTTGCTACAGTACTGCTAGCTGGTAGTGTTGGCTAGCTATTAATGGCTGCGGTGTTGACTTTGTTTGAAAAACGGCGTCGCTGCGAACGAATGTAGCTGGCTAGCTAACCTCGATAGTTTCTCTATACTACACCTTTATCTTTGATACAAAGACAACTATGTAGCTAGCTAATATTACACTAATCAAATCGTTCCATTGTAATGTAATGTGTGTCATATTTCCTGCGGAGCGAAGTACAGCATGACTACTCATTCCAACTCCAACACAAGTAAATGTCTTTTCTGCACAAACGACGCATATTTCTAAAGTTTATCATTGAAATAATGTTGTCAGCTACATTTCCTAATGTTTTGCTTGATGTTAATCTTGCATTTTACAGTATGTGAGGAAAAGTAGCTACACACCAGTCAGTTTGCCTGCTGATAGATGTCTTGGAATGGCCTAGTCAAAGCCCAGATCTCAATACAATAGATACGTCATCTCATTATACGCCGATTTATGGAATCACAATCGTTTCCCATTTTAAATACTTGGGAATAGATATATTTCCTTCCTTAGACAAAACCATTGCCAGAAACTTTAACAGAACGCTCAAATCAATTCACTCCGACCTCAGTAGATGGAATAATAATATCCCAGTTGCTTTAACCGGCAGAATATCTATTGTCAAAATGAATATATTGCCTCGGCTGAATTTCTGTGGATCAATGCTTCCCTTGTCTCCCCCTTCTGGCTATTGGGATAAAATCCATAGTGTGGTTTCAAGATGTGTATGGCAAGGTAAGTGAGCCCAGATAAAATTAACCAACTTGCAAAGAGGGAAATTAAGAAATGTGGTTGTAAATGACACAAGGCATCTAAAATAGTAACATTATCAATACACACCAAAAGTACGTACTGGACTGTATAGTCGTCGTCAAAAGTTGAGAATGACACAAGTATTGGTCTTCACAAAGTTCGCTGCTTCAGTGTTATGAGATATTTTTGTCAGATGTTACTATGGTATACTGAAGTATAATTACAAGCATTCCATACGTGTCAAAGGCTTTTATTGACAATTACAGTAAGTTTATGTAAAGAGTCAATATTTGCAGTGTTGACCCTTCTTTTTCAAGACCTCTGCAATCCGCCCTGGCATGCTGTCAATTAACTTCTGGGCCACATCCTGACTGATGGCAGCCCATTCTTGCATAATCAATGCTTGGAGTTTGTCAGAATTTGTGGGATTTTGTTTGTCCACCCGCCTCTTGAGGATCGACCACAAGTTCTCAATGGGATTAAGGTCTGGGGAGTTTCCTGGCCATGGACCCAAAATGTCAATGTTTTGTTCCCCGAGCTATTTAGTTATCACTTTTGCCTCATGAAAAGGCATTGGTCGTCACCAAACTGTTCTTGGATGGTTGGGAGAAGTTGCTCTCGGAGGATGTGTTGGTACCATTCTTTATTCATGGCTGTGTTCTTAGGTCAAATTGTGAGTGAGCCCACTCCCTTGGCTGAGAAGCAACCCCACACATGAATGGTCTCAGGATGCTTTACTGTTGGCATGACACAGGACTGATGGTAGCACTCACCTTGTCTTCTCCGGACAAGGTGTTTTCCGGATGCCCCAAACAATCGGAAAGGGGATTCATCAGAGAAAATGACTTTACCCCAGTCCTCAGCAGTCCAATCCCTGTACCTTTTGCAGAATATCAGTCTGTCACTGATGTTTTTCCTGGAGAGAAGTGGCTTCTTTGCTGCCCTTCTTGACACCAGGCCATCCTCCAAAAGTCTTCGCCTCACTGTGCGTGCAGATGCACTCACACCTGCCTGCTGCCATTCCTGAGCAAGCTCTGCACTGGTGGTGCCCCGATCCTGCAGCTGAATCAACTTTAGGAGATGGTCCTGGCGCTTGCTGGACTTTCTTGGGCGCCCTGACGCCTTCTTCACAACAATTGAACCTCTCTCCTTGAAGTTCTTGATGATCCGATAAATGGTTGATTTAGGTGCAATCTTACTAGCAGCAATATCCTTGCCTGTGAAGCACTTTTTGTGCAAAGCAATGATGACGGCACGTGTTTCCTTGCAGGTAACCATGGTTAACAGAGGAAGAACAATCATTTCAAGCACCACCCTCCTTTTAAAGCTTCCAGTCTGTTATTCTAACTCAATCAGCATGACAGAGTGATCTCCAGCCTTGTCCTCGTCAACACTCTGACCTGTGTTAACGAGAGAATCACTGACATGATGGCAGCTAGTCCTTTTGTGGCAGGGCTGAAATGCAGTGGAAATATTTTTTGGGATTAAGTTCATTTTCATGGCAAAGAGGGACTTTGCAATTAATTGCAATTCATCTGATCACTCTTCATGACATTCTGGAGTATATGCAAATTGCCATCATCAAAACTGAGGCAGCAGACTATGTGAAAATTAGTATTTGTGTCATTCTCCAAACTTTTGACCACGACTGTCCAAAATACTTTCATTTCAATAAATATAATCAAACGTACTTCTTTGTCAATCAAGTGCTTTAGCTTTCAAGCCTTCCACTTCTCTAGGTCCTGTAGAATTCAATTAGCTGATGACTGTATTAATTAGTCTTTACCATTCTCATTCTCGGAGTGGAAACGTTGTTCACAACCTGCTACACTTGTGAGAAACAAGTTTTTGTTCATTTCATAACCATTATTTAGGAGATTTGTAAATGTTTTCATTGTCTTTTGTTTGGATTGCTCCATGTGAGCAGTGAGCAGGTGTCTGGTTTGTGAATGATAATATATTAAAACTATAATTCCTCACAGTAAGCTATTTGGAAAATCTTTCCAATAATCTCCCCCTCGATAATCACCAATCCTCAGTGTGAAAGAGCAATGGAAGTTATGCCTTGGCAGCAGCTAATGGAGATCCACAATAAATACAAATAGCCAACAATGGATCACGGTGTATCTATGCGTCCATATGGTAGAGGCTGATGATCTCTCATTAGTTGACTTTTGAACGTTTAAACATCTTGAAGAACGATCTAACCTTAATGGCCATGTACTGTTATAATCTCCACCCGGCACAGCCAGAAGAGGACTGGCCACCCCTCAGAGCCTGGTTCCTCTCTAGGTTTCTTCCTAGGTTCCAGCCTTTCTAGGGAGTTTTTCCTAGCCACCGTGCTTCTACATCTGCATTACTTGATGTTTGGGGTTTTAGGCTGAGTTTCTCTATAAGCACTTTGTTACATCTGATGTAAAAAGAGCTTTATAAATACATTTGATTGATTGATTTTTAACTTTTAGATTATCATTTTAATTCAGATCTATGATTAACCATGGGACAATGATTTTGAGAAAGTTATTATTGAAATAAAACTGTTCCACGAAAATGCGCATATGAAATCATAACTGGCACACACAATGGTAGGAATGGTAGGAATAAATTGTAAACTTCCCCAAACTTGAAACTCACCCGCCGGCCTTTGAAGTCTTAGGTAAGACATGCCTCATATTACGAAATAAAACATTCAGGTTTCAAATAATTCAGTATGTTTTCTAAATGCATAGTGCCTCCAGCTCACATTGTAAAGTGGTGGGTGACGCTCTGATGGCCTGTTGCCTGCACTTGAAGCGCGCCTCCCATTCACCATTCAATTACCAGTTGAGATGAATATTATATTATTATATTATAAAATCTCATGTTTTACTAGAGCAGCAACCAGCTGAGGAGCAGCAGGAGAAATCCCTCTCAGAATAGGCTCTGGAGCAGCAGGAGAAATCCCTCTCAGAATAGGCTCTGGAGCAGCAGGAGAAATCCCTCTCAGAATAGGCTCTGGAGCAGCAGGAGAAATCCCTCTCAGAATAGGCTCTGGATACCGTGTGATAGTTCTGTTGGATAAATAAGATACATGATGACTAACCAAAATACACACAGGCCAATTGAATTATACTAAATTATGCAAATTAACCCAGAAACCAGTAAGCATGACGGTCAAATGTATTTAAATGGACTGAATAAAAAGCATTATTTTACAGTGTTTCATTTTTTCTCCTGGTCATTTTAGCCTGCAAATGTACACAGGTGGGTGGGCCTCTATAGAGCCCCACAGTGGAGGTGTCATCATACCCATAAAACCTAGTGTCAAACAGGGAAATGGTTCCATTTGTTTTTCCACCATTCATTCTTCGCATAGGGAATTTTATAAACACTTAAAATACATTATACACTGCTGCCCTCTAGTGGATATAAATGAACAGTGAATGAACATGATGAGAAGAGAGATTAGGGTTGCACTTGCAAGATTTCAAGATTCCCAGGTTTTTCCAAAATTCTGGTTGGAAGATTCCCGAAATCAGAATGGAATAAGCAGGAAATCCTTAATCCTCCAACCAGGATTCCTGGAAAAGCTGGGTATTCTGGGGAAGTTACTGTAATGTTGCAACCCTTTAAGAGATATAATAAGAACCATGACAACTGTTCCACATGAACCCCTACGACTCTACCAGTGTGTTCTGAAACACTGCAAAACACACCAAAACACTGGACAGACTTCAATCAAAACTCAGCTGCAAGCGTACTCACACTCATCACCCCCACCCTCATCAAACTCCACTGGCTCCCAGTTCAATAAAGGATCACCTTTAACTCACCTTCAAATCACCCAAAGGACTGCTACCCACTGACCTCCTTCACACTCCTACAGTCCAACTCCTTCACCACGCTCCACTGACCTCCTTCACACTGCTACAGTCCAACTCCTTTACCACGCTCCACTGACCTCCTTCACACTCCTACAGTCCAACTCCTTTACCACGCTCCACTGACACTGACCTCCTTCACACTCCTACAGTCCAACTCCTTTACCACGCTCCACTGACCTCCTTCACACTCCTACAGTCCAACTCCTTTACCACGCTCCACGCTCCACCGACCTCCTTCACACTCCTACAGTCCAACTCCTTTACCACGCTCCACTGACCTCCTTAACACTCCTACAGTCCAACTCCTTTACCACGCTCCACGCTCCACTGACCTCCTTCACACTCCTACAGTCCAACTCCTTTACCACGCTCCACTGACACTGGCCTCCTTCACACTCCTACAGTCCAACTCCTTTACCACGCTCCACTGACCTCCTTCACACTCCTACAGTCCAACTCCTTTACCACGCTCCACTGACCTCCTTCACACTCCTACAGTCCAACTCCTTTACCACGCTCCACTGACCTCCTTCACACTCCTACAGTCCAACTCTTTTACCACGCTCCACTGACACTGACCTCCTTCACACTCCTACAGTCCAACTCCTTTACCACGCTCCACTGACCTCCTTCACACTCCTACAGTCCAACTCCTTTACCACGCTCCACTGACCTCCTTCACACTCCTACAGTCCAACTCCTTTACCACGCTCCACTGACACTGATCTCCTTCACACTCCTACAGTCCAACTCCTTTACCACGCTCCACGCTCCACTGACCTCCTTCACACTCCTACAGTCCAACTCCTTTACCACGCTCCACGCTCCACTGACACTGGCCTCCTCACTGGCCTCCTCTACTACTCTCCCTCCAGAGTTGTATTTTACTTTACTCTTTCCCAACTCTTTTACCATTCAACTACGAAGTCTGTTTTCTTTTAGTATAGTCACCAAATGAGCTGTCGAAACATTTGTATTGATGTAAACCTACATCCACTAGGTGGCGATGTACAGTACCAGTAAAAAGTTTGGATATACCTACTTATTCAAGGGTTTTTCTTTATTTTTACTACTTTCTACATTCTAGAATAATAGTGAAGACATAAACTATAAAATAACACATATGGAATCAGTAACCAAAAAAGTGTTAAACAAATCAAAGTATATTTTATATTTGAGATTCTTCAAATAGCCACCCTTTGCCTTGATGACAGCTTTGCACACTCTTGGCATTCTCTCAACCAGCTTCATGAGGAATGCTTTTCCAACAGTCTTGAAGGAGTTCCCACATATGATTAGCACTTGTTGGCTGCTTTTCCTTCACTCTGTGGTCCGACTCATCCCAAACCATCTCAATTAGGTTGAGGTCGGTGGATTGTGGAGGCCAGGTCATCTGATGCAGCACTCTATCACTCTCCTTCTTGGTAAAATAGCCCTTACACAGCCTGGAGGTGTGTTGGGTCATTGTCTTGTTGAAAAACAAATGATAGTCCCACTAAGCCCAAACCAAATGGGATTTACGTATTTTTTTTTGTCTTTTTTTTTTTTTTAATGGGGGGGGGGAAGGGTTACTTTATCCTATCCCAGGTATTCCTTAAAGAGGTGGGGTTTCAAATGTCTCCGGAAGGTGGTGAGTGACTCCGCTGTCCTGGCGTCGTGAGGGAGCTTGTTCCACCATTGGGGTGCCAGAGCAGCGAACAGTTTTGACTGGGCTGAGCGGGAACTATGCTTCCGCAGAGGAATGGGAGCCAGCAGGCCAGAGGTGGATGAACGCAATGCCCTCGTTTGGGTGTAGGGACTGATCAGAGCCTGAAGGTACAGAGGTGCCGTTCCCCTCACTGCTCCATAGGCAAGCACCATGGTCTTGTAACGGATGCGAGCTTCAACTGGAAGCCAGTGGAGTGTGCGGAGGAGGGGGTGACGTGAGAGAACTTGGGAAGGTTGAACACCAGACGGGCTGCGGCATTCTGGATGAGTTGTAGGGGTTTAATGGCACAGGCAGGGAGCCCAGCCAACAGCGAGTTGCAGTAATCCAGACGGGAGATGACAAGTGCCTGGATTAGGACCTGTGCCGCTTCCTGTGTAAGGCAGGGTCGTACTCTCCGAATGTTGTAGAGCATGAACCTGCAGGTTCGGGTCACCGCCTTGATGTTAGCGGAGAACGACAGGGTGTTGTCCAGGGTCACGCCAAGGTTCTTCGCACTCTGGGAGGAGGACACAACGGAGTTGTCAACCGTGATGGCGAGATCATGGAACGGGCAGTCCTTCCCCGGGAGGAAGAGCAGCTCCGTCTTGCCAGGGTTCAGCTTGAGGTGATGATCCGTCATCCATACTGATATGTCTGCCAGACATGCAGAGATGCGATTCGCCACCTGGTTATCAGAAGGGGGATAGTGATGGAGGTAGATATGTATAGGGGTAAGGTGACTATATACAGGGTCAGTTCCTGTACCATATTAACAATGTGCAGGGATACTGGAGTGATGGAGGTAGATATGTATAGGGGTAAGGTGACTATATACAGGGTCAGTTCCTGTACCATATTAACAATGTGCAGGGATACTGGAGTGATGGAGGTAGATATGTATAGGGGTAAGGTGACTATATACAGGGTCAGTTCCTGTACCATATTAACAATGTGCAGGGATACTGGAGTGATGGAGGTAGATATGTACATGTAGGCAGGGATTAGGAGAAAGTGACTGGTAGCAGGAATATATAAATCCTTATGGTAATAGATATATATGGTAATAATATGGTAATATATATATGTAAAGAGGAGTAACAGTGACCAATAGCACGATACATACACTATCGTTCAAAAGTTTGGGGTCAGAAAATTAGCCTGTACGAGGTCTTCAGTTCCTTGACAATTTCTCGCATGGAATAGCCTTCATTTCTCAGAACAAGAATAGACTGACGAGTTTCAGAAGAAAGTTATTTGTTTCTGGCCATTTTGAGCCTGTGATCGAACCCACAATTGCTGATGCTCCAGATACTCAACTAGTCTCAAGAAGGCCAGTTTTATTGCTTCTTTAATCAGCACAACAGTTTTCATCTGTGCTAACATCATTGAAAAATGGTTTTCTAATGATCAATTAGCCTTTTAAAATGATACACTTGCATTAGCAAACACAACGTGCCATTGGAACACAGGACTGATGGTTGCTGATAATGGGCCTCTGTACGCCTATGTAGATATTCCATTAAAAATCTGCCTTTTCCAGCTACAATAGCCATTTACAACATTAACAATGTCTACACTGTATTTCTGTTGAATTTGATGTTATTTTAATGGACAAAAAAATTTGCTTTTCTTTCGAAAACAAGAACATTTCTAAGTGACCCCAAACTTTTGAACGGTAGTGAAGATACATACTAATGTTACTGTTAATCAATAATCAATAAACAGCAGCATAATGGAGTAATACATCTAATCAATAATAATTTAGCGGCAGCGTGTCAGTGGGTAAAAACCTGTGGATGGGCATAGAGTCAGTGGGGATAGTCTGTGGGAGAGGGACAGCAGTAGTTTAGCCATTTAACAGTCTTAAGGCCAGGGGATAGAAGCTGTTTAGCAGTCTGTTGGTTTGAGCCTTGATGCACCGGTACCGCCTGCCGGACAGAGAACAGTCCATTTCTCTGATCTTTCTCAGACACCACCTGGCATGTACGTCCTGGATGGCTGGGAGCTCGCCCCCAATGATGCACTGGGCTGTCCGCACCACCCTCTGCAGGGCCTTCCACCACCCTCTGTAGGGCCTTCCACCACCCTCTGTCCGCACCACCCTCTGTAGGGCCTTCCACCACCCTCTGTAGGGCCTTCCACCACCCTCTGTAGGGCCTTCCACCACCCTCTGCAGGGCCTTCCACCACCCTCTGTAGGGCCTTCCACCACCCTCTGCAGGGCCTTCCACCACCCTCTGCAGGGCCTTCCACCACCCTCTGTAGGGCCTTCCACCACCCTCTGTAGGGCCTTCCACCACCCTCTGCAGGGCCTTCCACCACCCTCTGTAGGGCCTTCCACCACCCTCTGCAGGGCCTTCCACCACCCTCTGTAGGGCCTTCCACCACCCTCTGCAGGGCCTTCCACCACCCTCTGTAGGGCCTTCCACCACCCTCTGCAGGGCCTTCCACCACCCTCTGTAGGGCCTTCCACCACCCTCTGCAGGGCCTTCCACCACCCTCTGTAGGGCCTTCCACCACCCTCTGCAGGGCCTTCCACCACCATCTGCAGGGCCTTCCACCACCCTCTGCAGGGCCTTCCACCACCCTCTGTAGGGCCTTCCACCACCCTCTGTAGGGCCTTCCACCACCCTCTGCAGGGCCTTCCACCTCCCTCTGCAGGGCCTTCCACCACCCTCTGTAGGGCCTTCCACCACCCTCTGTAGGGCCTTCCACCACCCTCTGTAGGGCCTTCCACCACCCTCTGCAGGGCCTTCCACCACCCTCTGTAGGGCCTTCCACCACCCTCTGCAGGGCCTTCCACCACCCTCTGCAGGGCCTTCCACCACCCTCTGTAGGGCCTTCCACCACCCTCTGTAGGGCCTTCCACCACCCTCTGCAGGGCCTTCCACCACCCTCTGCAGGGCCTTCCACCACCCTCTGTAGGGCCTTCCACCACCCTCTGCAGGGCCTTCCACCACCCTCTGTAGGGCCTTCCACCACCCTCTGCAGGGCCTTCCACCACCCTCTGTAGGGCCTTCCACCACCCTCTGCAGGGCCTTCCACCACCCTCTGTAGGGCCTTCCACCACCCTCTGCAGGGCCTTCCACCACCCTCTGCAGGGCCTTCCACCACCCTCTGCAGGGCCTTCCACCACCCTCTGCAGGGCCTTCCACCACCCTCTGTAGGGCCTTCAACCACCCTCTGTAGGGCCTTCCACCACCCTCTGTCCGCACCACCCTCTGTAGGGCCTTCCACCACCCTCTGTAGGGCCTTCCACCACCCTCTGTCCGCACCACCCTCTGTAGGGCCTTCCACCACCCTCTGTAGGGCCTTCCACCACCCTCTGCAGGGCCTTCCACCACCCTCTGTAGGGCCTTCCACCACCCTCTGCAGGGCCTTCCACCACCCTCTGCAGGGCCTTCCACCACCCTCTGTAGGGCCTTCCACCACCCTCTGCAGGGCCTTCCACCACCCTCTGTAGGGCCTTCCACCACCCTCTGTAGGGCCTTCCACCACCCTCTGTAGGGCCTTCCACCACCCTCTGCAGGGCCTTCCACCACCCTCTGTAGGGCCTTCCACCACCCTCTGTAGGGCCTTCCACCACCCTCTGCAGGGCCTTCCACCACCCTCTGCAGGGCCTTCCACCACCCTCTGTAGGGCCTTCCACCACCCTCTGTAGGGCCTTCCACCACCCTCTGTCCGCACCACCCTCTGTAGGGCCTTCCACCACCCTCTGCAGGGCCTTCCACCACCCTCTGTAGGGCCTTCCACCACCCTCTGTAGGGCCTTCCACCACCCTCTGTAGGGCCTTCCACCACCCTCTGCAGGGCCTTCCACCACCCTCTGTAGGGCCTTCCACCACCCTCTGTCCGCACCACCCTCTGTAGGGCCTTCCACCACCCTCTGCAGGGCCTTCCACCACCCTCTGTAGGGCCTTCCACCACCCTCTGTAGGGCCTTCCACCACCCTCTGTCCGCACCACCCTCTGTAGGGCCTTCCACCACCCTCTGTAGGGCCTTCCACCACCCTCTGCAGGGCCTTCCACCACCCTCTGCAGGGCCTTCCACCACCCTCTGTAGGGCCTTCCACCACCCTCTGTAGGGCCTTCCACCACCCTCTGTCCGCACCACCCTCTGTAGGGCCTTCCACCACCCTCTGTAGGGCCTTCCACCACCCTCTGTAGGGCCTTCCACCACCCTCTGCAGGGCCTTCCACCACCCTCTGTAGGGCCTTCCAGTTGAGGGCGGTGCAGTTGCCATACCAGACGGTGATACAACCAGTGAGGATGCTCTCGATGTTAAAGTTCCTGAGGATCTGAGGGGCCAAATCATTTCAGCCTCCTGAGGGAGTAGAGACGAGCCTTCTTCATGACTGTTTTAGTGTGAGAGGACAATGTTAAGTCCTCAGTGATAGGAACTTGAAGCTCTTGACCCTCTATGTGGATGGGGGTGTGTTTCCTGTAGTCCAGGATCAGCTCCTTGGTCTTGCTGACGTCGAGGGAGAGGTTGTTGTCCTGGCACCACACTGCCAGGCCTCTGACCTCCTCCCTGTAGGCCGTCTCATTGCCGTCCAGGATCCAGATGCAGTGGGAGGAGTTCAGTCCCAGGGTCCCGAGCTTGGTGACGAGCTTGGAGGACACTATGGTGTTGAATGCTGAGTTGTAGTCGATGAACAGCATTCTCACAGGTATTCCTCTTGTCCAGGTGGGAAAGGGAAGTGTGGAGTGCATCGTCTGAAGATCTGTTGGGGCGGTATGCAAATTGTATTGGTTATAGTGTGTCTGGGATGATGGAGTTGATGTGTGCCATAACCAGCCTTTCAAAGCCCTTCATGATTACAGATGTGAGCGCTACAGGGTGGTAGTCATTGTGGCAGGTAGTCTTAGAGTTCTTGGGAACAGGAATGATGGTGGTCAGCTTGAAACGTGGGGATTACAGACTGGAACAAGGAGAGGTTGAACATGACCATGATGATGTCTGCCAATTGGTCTGCGAACGCTCTGAGAACGCGCCCTGGAATACCATCCAGCCCCGCGGCCTTGCGAGTGTTGACCAGATTAAAAACCTTGGAGTGCCCTCGTGAAAAGGCTGGTAGAGAGACACCATTGGGTATGGCTGGTTCTTCATTTGTAATTCGTAAAGGACTGCATCCCCTGCCTCAAGGGTCGGAGCCTGTGTGAATTGATTCCACCAGTAGTATAGAGTCATGATCTGATTTGCCAAAGGGGGGATGAGGGAGGGCCTTGTATGCTTGCTTGTGGGTAGATTAACAGCGGTCTAGGACTTTATCGCCCCCTAGTGGCGAAGGTGGGCATCACGTGTCTTAGTGACACAGAATTAAAATCGCCGGCAACAAGAAAAGCAGTCTACGGGTTTCCTGCTTGTTTAATAATAATAATATGCCATTTAGCAGACACTTTTATCCAAAGCGACTTTACAGTCATGCATGCATACATTTTTACGTATGGGTGGTCCCGGGGACCGAACCCACTACCTTGGCGTTACAAGCGCCATGCTCTACCAATTGAGCTACAGCCTCGTACAGTTCTTTGAGTGACAGCTTGTTGTTGTTTTATGTCCTGAGGTGGAATATATACAACATTCATGATAACAGATGAAAACTCCCTCGGGGAGGTAGAGGGGTCAGCATTTGACCATCAGGTATTCCAAGATGGGTGAACTATAGGTTGAGACTTGCACTGCCCTGGAGTCAGCACACCATCTGTTGTTGATGAAGAGGCAAACCTCGAAAGCCATGTTTCAGAAAAAACTTTAATATTGCAGTTACGAGAGTCCCGTTGACAGCAAATCTGCGATCAGAGGTCATCCGTCTTATTATCAAGAGACTGGAGGGAAGTGGTTTTCCCTTCGCCTTAGTCTCACTAGGACATCTCGTCTCCTGCCTCTTTTTCGCCAGTGTTTCCTCTTGGATAGGTCGAAGATTGGGTCAGAGGAACACATCTGGTGTTCAAAAGATCCTGTCGATCATAAGAAATAATAGCGCATACATTCCGTTCAAAAAAAGTAAAGATAAACGTCAAAACAAAATAGCAAAGTTGGGTCGGAGCTCGCAAGACGGCAACCATACAGTGCAGCGCCATCTTGGTTTTACGGCGCCAAATGATGTGTTTGTGTCTCAGTGCTATAAACACATGCTAATGGATGTGGACACCTGTGGATACTTCACTATGGGGCCCCTTTCCCTCCAACACAAAACATCTGGACCTGCCTGAGAGAGAATGTGTGGGAAGGAGGCCTCTGTGAGTCATCACCGTAACACACACACACACGCACGCAGGCACACACGCAAACACACGCACGCACACACACACAAACACACACACACACAAACAGACGCACACACACACACGCAAACACACACACACATACACACACGCAAACACACACACACACACACACACACACACACACACACACACACACACACACACACACACACACACACACACACACACACACACACACACACACACACAAATCCCTCCAGCGCCAGGTCCTACTGATGGGGACCACCTGGATGTGATCAGTCAGAGTGCCATGGGTTAAAATCATTGTGTTTTCAAAGGGGTGGAGTGGTCACAGGGGGGGAGTGGTCACAGGGGGGGAGTGGTCACAGGGGTGAAGTGGTCACAGGGGGGGAGTGGTCACAGGGGGGGAGTGGTCAATGGGGGGAGTGGTCACAGGGGGGCGAGTGGTCACAGGGGGGGAGTGGTCACAGGGGGCGAGTGGTCACAGGGGGGGAGTGGTCACAGGGGGCGAGTGGTCACAGGGGGCGAGTGGTTCCAGGGGTCGGACAGAGGAGGAGGATGCACACACAGGGGGAGAAGAGAGAGCCGGGGGGGTGGTCAGAGGAAAGATAGATGTATTACTTGTGGACAGGATCCTGTCACAGATAAAAATCTTTATGGCTCAATGTTCAACAAGGTCTCTCTTGAGTATTCAATGTTTGTCCAAGGAGGGTAAACATAAACATCTATGGGGGAAGTGAAAGTAGGTCAAACTTAACGGTTAAGCAAAAACAAACTTGATGCATTAATTACAACTGGTTAAGGTTTGGGATAAGGTTAAATCAGTACTAGGACTGAACCCGCAGTTTAAACCCATCCTCTATTCCCTACTAGTCTGCTAAAATCTTGCTTCAATGTTACAGTTTAGCAAACCATTTCGCCACTAGGGACAATAAAGTCCTAGACCACTGTTACAAGCATAGCATACAATGCCCTCACCCCTTTGGCAAATCAGATCATGACTTTATACTCCTGCTTCCTGTTTACAAACAAAAGCTCAAACAGGAAGTACCCGTGTGTGCTCCGTAGAAAAATGATCTACCTAGGCAGAGGCTACGCTTCAGGACTGCTTTGCTAGCTGGAATATGTTCTGGGACTCCACCGATAGCATTGACGAGCTAACCACCTCCGTTACCGGCTTCATCAGGTAATGCATCGCAGACGTCGTCCCCACAGTAAAGGTTAACTACTTCCCCAATCAAAAGCCCTGGATTAACACTGAGGTTGGCGCTAAGCTAAAGGACAGGGCTACCGCACACAGGGCTATCACAGCCAACCCCGAGGCTACAGCTGAGGACACAAACAAGTACAAGAAGTCCTGCTACGACCTCCGCAGAGCCATCAAACAAGTACAAGAAGTCCCGCTACGACCTCCGCAGAGCCATCAGACAAGTACAAGAAGTCCTGCTACGACCTCCGCAGAGCCATCAAACACGCAAAAGGACAATATAGGAACAAGGTGGATTTCTAGTATACCACCTCCGACACTCGACGCAAATGGCAGAGGCTGCATATAGTACATTATGGACTGCTAGCGGTGATCTGCCCAACGATCCCTTTATACCAGACGAACTCACTGCCTTTTGTGCAAGCTTAGGCAAAAACAACACAGAGCCTTGCATGAGGGTCCCCGCTTATCCAGAGGACTGGGTGATCTCTCGCTCTCCGAGGCTGGTTTTCAAACGGGTCAACATTTGTAAGACCGCAGGGCCAGACTGTATTCCTGGGCGTGTCCCCAGGGCATGTGCAGACCGGCTGGCAGACATCATCATGGTCATGTTCAACCTCTCCTTGTCCCGGTCTGTAATCTCCACGTTTCAAACTGACCACCATCATTCCTGTTCCCAAAACCGAAGGCATCCTGCCACAATGAGTACTGCCCTGTAGCAGTCACATCTGTAATAATGAAGTGCTTTGAAAGGCTGGTCATGGCTCACATCAACTCCATCATCCCAGACACCCTGGACCCACTCCAATTTGCATACCGCTCCAACAGATCCACAGACGACGCAATCTTAATTGCACTCTACTAAGGCTGTTGCGGTGATCATATTACCGCCACACCGGCAGTCATGAGACATGACTGCGGTAAATTTCCATGTGACGTAATCTCCTTTTATGCAATCTGGACATGCTTTGGTAGTACCCAACTAGCTAATGGCCATCAGGTCCTAATGACCTGGTAATCAGGGCTCCCTCTGACCACAATGACATCAATGCAAATGCAATTGGAAATCACATCAAACACCTATCATCAAAACAGTATCATGCTTTTAAAATTCACCTCACTGTGATGATCAGTTCGAAGACAGAAGTTCAACAGCAGGTTGAAACTGAGTGTAAAACATGGTCATTGTGGATGTTGTTTCAAAGACTAACACAACGAAATGGACAGCGCTTTCTAAGGTGAAGATTCATTCAAAACACACATTAGAGCTTATACATAGGCTAATGAGCCCGAGCCCAAGCCCCCTAAATTAAAATACTGATTGTGCCGTTATACAATACATAGCCTACTGCATATTACGCACAGGCAGAAACAATACATAGCCTACTGCATATTACACACAGGCAGAAAGCCGTTATACAATACATAGCCTACTGCATATTACACACAGGCAGAAAGCCGATACAATACATAGCCTACTGCATATTACACACAGGCAGAAACCCAATACATAGCCTACTGCACATTACGCACAGGCAGAAAGCCGTTATACAATACATAGCCTACTGCACATTACGCACAGGCAGAAAGCCGTTATACAATACATAGCCTACTGCATATTACGCACAGGCAGAAAGCCGTTATACAATACATAGCCTACTGCATATTACACACAGGCAGAAAGCCGTATTCAATACATAGCCTACTGCATATTACGCACAGGCAGAAAGCCGTTATACAATACATAGCCTACTGCATATTACACACAGGCAGAAAGCCGTTATACAATACATAGCCTACTGCATATTACACACAGGCAGAAAGCCGTAATACAATACACAGGCAGAAAGCCTTATCAATGCATCCCTGCATTACACACAGGCAGAAAGCCGTTATACAATACATAGCCTACTGCATATTACGCACAGGCAGAAAGCCGTTATACAATACATAGCCTACTGCATATTACGCACAGGCAGAAACCGTTATACAATACATAGCCTACTGCATATTACGCACAGGCAGAAAGCCGTTATACAATACATAGCCTACTGCATATTACGCACAGGCAGAAAGCGTAACAATACATAGCCTACTGCACATTACGCACAGGCAGAAAGCCGTTATACAATACATAGCCTACTGCATATTACGCACAGGCAGAAAGTCATATACAATACATAGCCTACTGCATATTACGCACAGGCAGAAAGCCGTTATACAATACATAGCCTACTGCATATTACGCACAGGCAGAAAGCCTACAATACATAGCCTACTGCATATTACGCACAGGCAGAAAGCCGTTATACAATACATAGCCTACTGCATATTACGCACAGGCAGAAAGCCGTTATACAATACATAGCCTACTGCATATTACACACAGGCAGAAAGCCGTTATACAATACATAGCCTACTGCATATTACACACAGGCAGAAACAATACATAGCCTACTGCATATTACGCACTGGCAGAATGCCGTTATACAATACATAGCCTACTGCATATTACACACAGGCAGAAAGCCGTTATACAATACATAGCCTACTGCACATTACGCACAGGCAGAAAGCCGTTATACAATACATAGCCTACTGCATATTACACACAGGCAGAAACAATACATAGCCTACTGCATATTACACACAGGCAGAAAGCCGTTATACAATACATAGCCTACTGCATATTACGCACAGGCAGAAAGCCGTTATACAATACATAGCCTACTGCATATTACACACAGGCAGAAAGCCGTTATACAATACATAGCCTACTGCATATTACGCACAGGCAGAAACCTACAATACATAGCCTACTGCATATTACACACAGGCAGAAAGCCTACAATACATAGCCTACTGCATATTACGCACAGGCAGAAAGCCGTTATACAATACATAGCCTACTGCATATTACGCACAGGCAGAAAGCCGTTATACAATACATAGCCTACTGCATATTACGCACAGGCAGAAAGCCGTTATACAATACATAGCCTACTGCATATTACACACAGGCAGAAATATACAATACATAGCCTACTGCATATTACACACAGGCAGAAAGCCGTTATACAATACATAGCCTACTGCATATTACACACAGGCAGAAAGCCGTTATACAATACATAGCCTACTGCATATTACACACAGGCAGAAAGCCGTATACAATACATAGCCTACTGCATATTACACACAGGCAGAAAGCCGTTATACAATACATAGCCTACTGCATATTACGCACAGGCAGAAAGCCGTTATACAATACATAGCCTACTGCATATTACACACAGGCAGAAAGCCTACAATACATAGCCTACTGCATATTACGCACAGGCAGAAAGCCTATACAATACATAGCCTACTGCATATTACGCACAGGCAGAAAGCCGTTATACAATACATAGCCTACTGCATATTACACACAGGCAGAAAGCCGTTATACAATACATAGCCTACTGCATATTACGCACAGGCAGAAAGCCGTTATACAATACATAGCCTACTGCATATTACGCACAGGCAGAAAGCCGTTATACAATACATAGCCTACTGCATATTACGCACAGGCAGAAAGCCGTTATACAATACATAGCCTACTGCATATTACGCACAGGCAGAAACAATACATAGCCTACTGCATATTACGCACAGGCAGAAAGCCGTTATACAATACATAGCCTACTGCATATTACGCACAGGCAGAAAGCCGTTATACAATACATAGCCTACTGCACATTACACACAGGCAGAAAGCCGTTATACAATACATAGCCTACTGCATATTACGCACAGGCAGAAAGCCGTTATACAATACATAGCCTACTGCATATTACACACAGGCAGAAAGCCGTTATACAATACATAGCCTACTGCATATTACACACAGGCAGAAAGCCGTTATACAATACATAGCCTACTGCATATTACGCACAGGCAGAAAGCCGTTATACAATACATAGCCTACTGCATATTACACACAGGCAGAAAGCCGTTATACAATACATAGCCTACTGCATATTACGCACAGGCAGAAAGCCGTTATACAATACATAGCCTACTGCATATTACACACAGGCAGAAAGCCGTTATACAATACATAGCCTACTGCATATTACGCACAGGCAGAAAGCCGTTATACAATACATAGCCTACTGCATATTACACACAGGCAGAAAGCCGTTATACAATACATAGCCTACTGCATATTACACACAGGCAGAAAGCCGTTATACAATACATAGCCTACTGCATATTACGCACAGGCAGAAACAATACATAGCCTACTGCATATTACACACAGGCAGAAAGCCGTTATACAATACATAGCCTACTGCATATTACGCACAGGCAGAAAGCCGTTATACAATACATAGCCTACTGCATATTACGCACAGGCAGAAACCATACAATACATAGCCTACTGCATATTACGCACAGGCAGAAAGCCGTTATACAATACATAGCCTACTGCATATTACGCACAGGCAGAAAGCCGTTATACAATACATAGCCTACTGCATATTACGCACAGGCAGAAAGCCGTTATACAATACATAGCCTACTGCATATTACGCACAGGCAGAAAGCCGTTATACAATACATAGCCTACTGCATATTACGCACAGGCAGAAAGCCGTTATACAATACATAGCCTACTGCATATTACACACAGGCAGAAAGCCGTTATACAATACATAGCCTACTGCATATTACACACAGGCAGAAAGCCGTTATACAATACATAGCCTACTGCATATTACACACAGGCAGAAAGCCGATACAATACATAGCCTACTGCATATTACGCACAGGCAGAAACTTATACAATACATAGCCTACTGCATATTACGCACAGGCAGAAAGCCGTTATACAATACATAGCCTACTGCATATTACGCACAGGCAGAAAGCCGTTATACAATACATAGCCTACTGCATATTACGCACAGGCAGAAAGCCGTTATACAATACATAGCCTACTGCATATTACACACAGGCAGAAAGCCGTTATACAATACATAGCCTACTGCATATTACGCACAGGCAGAAACAATACATAGCCTACTGCATATTACACACAGGCAGAAAGCCGTTATACAATACATAGCCTACTGCATATTACGCACAGGCAGAAACAATACATAGCCTACTGCATATTACACACAGGCAGAAAGCCGTTATACAATACATAGCCTACTGCATATTACACACAGGCAGAAAGCCGTTATACAATACATAGCCTACTGCATATTACACACAGGCAGAAAGCCGTTATACAATACATAGCCTACTGCATATTACGCACAGGCAGAAAGCCGTTTACAATACATAGCCTACTGCATATTACACACAGGCAGAAAGCCGTTATACAATACATAGCCTACTGCATATTACGCACAGGCAGAAAGCCGTTATACAATACATAGCCTACTGCATATTACACACAGGCAGAAAGCCGTTATACAATACATAGCCTACTGCATATTACACACAGGCAGAAAGCCGTTATACAATACATAGCCTACTGCATATTACGCACAGGCAGAAAGCCGTTATACAATACATAGCCTACTGCATATTACGCACAGGCAGAAAGCCGTTATACAATACATAGCCTACTGCATATTACACACAGGCAGAAACAATACATAGCCTACTGCATATTACACACAGGCAGAAAGCCGTTATACAATACATAGCCTACTGCATATTACACACAGGCAGAAAGCCGTTATACAATACATAGCCTACTGCATATTACGCACAGGCAGAAAGCCGTTATACAATACATAGCCTACTGCATATTACACACAGGCAGAAACAATACATAGCCTACTGCATATTACGCACAGGCAGAAAGCCGTTATACAATACATAGCCTACTGCATATTACACACAGGCAGAAAGCCGTTATACAATACATAGCCTACTGCACATTACGCACAGGCAGAAAGCCGTTATACAATACATAGCCTACTGCATATTACACACAGGCAGAAAGCCGTTATACAATACATAGCCTACTGCATATTACGCACAGGCAGAAAGCCGTTATACAATACATAGCCTACTGCATATTACGCACAGGCAGAAAGCCGTTATACAATACATAGCCTACTGCATATTACACACAGGCAGAAAGCCGTTATACAATACATAGCCTACTGCACATTACGCACAGGCAGAAAGCCGTTATACAATACATAGCCTACTGCATATTACACACAGGCAGAAACAATACATAGCCTACTGCATATTACGCACAGGCAGAAAGCCGTTATACAATACATAGCCTACTGCATATTACACACAGGCAGAAAGCCGTTATACAATACATAGCCTACTGCACATTACGCACAGGCAGAAAGCCGTTATACAATACATAGCCTACTGCATATTACGCACAGGCAGAAAGCCGTTATACAATACATAGCCTACTGCATATTACGCACAGGCAGAAAGCCTTATACAATACATAGCCTACTGCATATTACACACAGGCAGAAAGCCGTTATACAATACATAGCCTACTGCATATTACGCACAGGCAGAAAGCCGTTATACAATACATAGCCTACTGCATATTACACACAGGCAGAAAGCCGTTATACAATACATAGCCTACTGCATATTACGCACAGGCAGAAAGCCGTTATACAATACATAGCCTACTGCATATTACGCACAGGCAGAAAGCCGTTATACAATACATAGCCTACTGCATATTACGCACAGGCAGAAAGCCGTTATACAATACATAGCCTACTGCATATTACGCACAGGCAGAAAGCCGTTATACAATACATAGCCTACTGCATATTACGCACAGGCAGAAAGCCGTTATACAATACATAGCCTACTGCATATTACGCACAGGCAGAAAGCCGTTATACAATACATAGCCTACTGCATATTACGCACAGGCAGAAAGCCGTTATACAATACATAGCCTACTGCATATTACACACAGGCAGAAAGCCGTTATACAATACATAGCCTACTGCATATTACGCACAGGCAGAAAGCGTTATACAATACATAGCCTACTGCATATTACGCACAGGCAGAAAGCCGTTATACAATACATAGCCTACTGCACATTACGCACAGGCAGAAAGCCGTTATACAATACATAGCCTACTGCATATTACGCACAGGCAGAAAGCCGTTATACAATACATAGCCTACTGCACATTACGCACAGGCAGAAAGCCGTTATACAATACATAGCCTACTGCATATTACACACAGGCAGAAAGCCGTTATACAATACATAGCCTACTGCATATTACGCACAGGCAGAAAGCCGTTATACAATACATAGCCTACTGCATATTACGCACAGGCAGAAAGCCGTTATACAATACATAGCCTACTGCACATTACACACAGGCAGAAAGCCGTTATACAATACATAGCCTACTGCATATTACGCACAGGCAGAAAGCCGTTATACAATACATAGCCTACTGCATATTACACACAGGCAGAAAGCCGTTATACAATACATAGCCTACTGCATATTACGCACAGGCAGAAAGCCGTTATACAATACATAGCCTACTGCATATTACACACAGGCAGAAAGCCGTTATACAATACATAGCCTACTGCATATTACACACAGGCAGAAAGCCGTTATACAATACATAGCCTACTGCATATTACGCACAGGCAGAAACAATACATAGCCTACTGCATATTACACACAGGCAGAAAGCCGTTATACAATACATAGCCTACTGCATATTACGCACAGGCAGAAAGCCGTTATACAATACATAGCCTACTGCATATTACGCACAGGCAGAAAGCCGTTATACAATACATAGCCTACTGCATATTACGCACAGGCAGAAAGCCGTTATACAATACATAGCCTACTGCATATTACGCACAGGCAGAAAGCCGTTATACAATACATAGCCTACTGCATATTACGCACAGGCAGAAAGCCGTTATACAATACATAGCCTACTGCATATTACGCACAGGCAGAAAGCCGTTATACAATACATAGCCTACTGCATATTACGCACAGGCAGAAAGCCGTTATACAATACATAGCCTACTGCATATTACGCACAGGCAGAAAGCCGTTATACAATACATAGCCTACTGCATATTACGCACAGGCAGAAAGCCGTTATACAATACATAGCCTACTGCACATTACACACAGGCAGAAAGCCGTTATACAATACATAGCCTACTGCATATTACGCACAGGCAGAAAGCCGTTATACAATACATAGCCTACTGCATATTACGCACAGGCAGAAAGCCGTTATACAATACATAGCCTACTGCATATTACGCACAGGCAGAAAGCCGTTATACAATACATAGCCTACTGCATATTACGCACAGGCAGAAAGCCGTTATACAATACATAGCCTACTGCATATTACACACAGGCAGAAAGCCGATTATACAATACATAGCCTACTGCATATTACACACAGGCAGAAAGCCGTTATACAATACATAGCCTACTGCATATTACGCACAGGCAGAAAGCCGTTATACAATACATAGCCTACTGCATATTACGCACAGGCAGAAAGCCGTTATACAATACATAGCCTACTGCATATTACACACAGGCAGAAAGCCTACAATACATAGCCTACTGCATATTACGCACAGGCAGAAAGCCGTTATACAATACATAGCCTACTGCATATTACGCACAGGCAGAAAGCCTATACAATACATAGCCTACTGCATATTACGCACAGGCAGAAAGCCGTTATACAATACATAGCCTACTGCATATTACGCACAGGCAGAAAGCCGTTATACAATACATAGCCTACTGCATATTACGCACAGGCAGAAAGCCGTTATACAATACATAGCCTACTGCATATTACGCACAGGCAGAAAGCCTACAATACATAGCCTACTGCATATTACACACAGGCAGAAAGCCGTTATACAATACATAGCCTACTGCATATTACACACAGGCAGAAAGCCGTTATACAATACATAGCCTACTGCACATTACGCACAGGCAGAAAGCCGTTATACAATACATAGCCTACTGCATATTACGCACAGGCAGAAAACAATACATAGCCTACTGCATATTACGCACAGGCAGAAAGCCGTTATACAATACATAGCCTACTGCACATTACGCACAGGCAGAAAGCCGTTATACAATACATAGCCTACTGCATATTACACACAGGCAGAAAGCCTTATACAATACATAGCCTACTGCATATTACGCACAGGCAGAAAGCCGTTATACAATACATAGCCTACTGCATATTACGCACAGGCAGAAAGCCGTTATACAATACATAGCCTACTGCATATTACACACAGGCAGAAACAATACATAGCCTACTGCATATTACGCACAGGCAGAAAGCCGTTATACAATACATAGCCTACTGCACATTACACACAGGCAGAAAGCCGTTATACAATACATAGCCTACTGCATATTACGCACAGGCAGAAAGCCGTTATACAATACATAGCCTACTGCATATTACGCACAGGCAGAAAGCCGTTATACAATACATAGCCTACTGCATATTACGCACAGGCAGAAAGCCGTTATACAATACATAGCCTACTGCATATTACACACAGGCAGAAAGCCGTTATACAATACATAGCCTACTGCATATTACACACAGGCAGAAAGCCGTTATACAATACATAGCCTACTGCATATTACGCACAGGCAGAAAGCCGTTATACAATACATAGCCTACTGCATATTACGCACAGGCAGAAAGCCGTTATACAATACATAGCCTACTGCATATTACGCACAGGCAGAAAGCCGTTATACAATACATAGCCTACTGCATATTACACACAGGCAGAAAGCCTTATACAATACATAGCCTACTGCATATTACGCACAGGCAGAAAGCCGTTATACAATACATAGCCTACTGCATATTACACACAGGCAGAAAGCCTATACAATACATAGCCTACTGCATATTACGCACAGGCAGAAAGCCGTTATACAATACATAGCCTACTGCATATTACGCACAGGCAGAAAGCCGTTATACAATACATAGCCTACTGCATATTACGCACAGGCAGAAAGCCGTTATACAATACATAGCCTACTGCATATTACGCACAGGCAGAAACCAATACATAGCCTACTGCATATTACGCACAGGCAGAAAGCCGTTATACAATACATAGCCTACTGCATATTACGCACAGGCAGAAAGCCGTTATACAATACATAGCCTACTGCATATTACGCACAGGCAGAAAGCCGTTATACAATACATAGCCTACTGCATATTACGCACAGGCAGAAAGCCGTTATACAATACATAGCCTACTGCATATTACACACAGGCAGAAAGCCGTTATACAATACATAGCCTACTGCATATTACGCACAGGCAGAAAGCCGTTATACAATACATAGCCTACTGCATATTACACACAGGCAGAAAGCCGTTATACAATACATAGCCTACTGCATATTACACACAGGCAGAAAGCCGTTATACAATACATAGCCTACTGCATATTACACACAGGCAGAAAGCCGTTATACAATACATAGCCTACTGCATATTACGCACAGGCAGAAAGCCGTTATACAATACATAGCCTACTGCATATTACGCACAGGCAGAAAGCCGTTATACAATACATAGCCTACTGCATATTACACACAGGCAGAAAGCCTCAATACATAGCCTACTGCACATTACGCACAGGCAGAAAGCCGTTATACAATACATAGCCTACTGCATATTACACACAGGCAGAAAGCCGTTATACAATACATAGCCTACTGCATATTACGCACAGGCAGAAAGCCGTTATACAATACATAGCCTACTGCATATTACACACAGGCAGAAACAATACATAGCCTACTGCATATTACGCACAGGCAGAAAGCCGTTATACAATACATAGCCTACTGCACATTACGCACAGGCAGAAAGCCGTTATACAATACATAGCCTACTGCATATTACACACAGGCAGAAAGCCGTTATACAATACATAGCCTACTGCATATTACGCACAGGCAGAAAGTCGTTATACAATACATAGCCTACTGCATATTACGCACAGGCAGAAAGCCGTTATACAATACATAGCCTACTGCATATTACGCACAGGCAGAAAGCCGTTATACAATACATAGCCTACTGCATATTACGCACAGGCAGAAAGCCGTTATACAATACATAGCCTACTGCATATTACGCACAGGCAGAAAGCCGTTATACAATACATAGCCTACTGCATATTACGCACAGGCAGAAAGCCGTTATACAATACATAGCCTACTGCATATTACGCACAGGCAGAAAGCCGTTATACAATACATAGCCTACTGCATATTACGCACAGGCAGAAAGCCGTTATACAATACATAGCCTACTGCATATTACGCACAGGCAGAAAGCCGTTATACAATACATAGCCTACTGCATATTACGCACAGGCAGAAAGCCGTTATACAATACATAGCCTACTGCATATTACGCACAGGCAGAAAGCCGTTATACAATACATAGCCTACTGCATATTACGCACAGGCAGAAAGCCGTTATACAATACATAGCCTACTGCATATTACGCACAGGCAGAAAGCCGTTATACAATACATAGCCTACTGCATATTACGCACAGGCAGAAAGCCGTTATACAATACATAGCCTACTGCATATTACGCACAGGCAGAAAGCCGTTATACAATACATAGCCTACTGCATATTACACACAGGCAGAAAGCCGTTATACAATACATAGCCTACTGCATATTACGCACAGGCAGAAACAATACATAGCCTACTGCATATTACGCACAGGCAGAAAGCCGTTATACAATACATAGCCTACTGCATATTACACACAGGCAGAAAGCCGTTATACAATACATAGCCTACTGCATATTACGCACAGGCAGAAAGCCGTTATACAATACATAGCCTACTGCATATTACGCACAGGCAGAAAGCCGTTATACAATACATAGCCTACTGCATATTACGCACAGGCAGAAAGCCGTTATACAATACATAGCCTACTGCATATTACGCACAGGCAGAAAGCCGTTATACAATACATAGCCTACTGCATATTACAC
Source organism: Coregonus clupeaformis (assembly GCF_020615455.1). Lineage (NCBI taxonomy): Eukaryota > Metazoa > Chordata > Actinopteri > Salmoniformes > Salmonidae > Coregonus > Coregonus clupeaformis. The sequence continues at coordinate 617,241 of NW_025533568.1, read as the reverse complement.
ACAGGCAGAAAGCCGTTATACAATACATAGCCTACTGCATATTACGCACAGGCAGAAAGCCGTTATACAATACATAGCCTACTGCATATTACGCACAGGCAGAAAGTCGTTATACAATACATAGCCTACTGCATATTACGCACAGGCAGAAAGCCGTTATACAATACATAGCCTACTGCATATTACGCACAGGCAGAAAGCCGTTTACAATACATAGCCTACTGCATATTACGCACAGGCAGAAAGCCGTTATACAATACATAGCCTACTGCATATTACGCACAGGCAGAAAGCCGTTATACAATACATAGCCTACTGCACATTACGCACAGGCAGAAAGCCGTTATACAATACATAGCCTACTGCATATTACACACAGGCAGAAAGCCGTTATACAATACATAGCCTACTGCATATTACGCACAGGCAGAAAGCCGATACAATACATAGCCTACTGCATATTACGCACAGGCAGAAAGCCGTTATACAATACATAGCCTACTGCATATTACGCACAGGCAGAAACCGTTACAATACATAGCCTACTGCATATTACGCACAGGCAGAAAGCCGTTATACAATACATAGCCTACTGCATATTACGCACAGGCAGAAAGCCGTTATACAATACATAGCCTACTGCATATTACGCACAGGCAGAAAGCCGTTATACAATACATAGCCTACTGCATATTACACACAGGCAGAAAGCCGTTATACAATACATAGCCTACTGCATATTACGCACAGGCAGAAAGCCGTTATACAATACATAGCCTACTGCATATTACACACAGGCAGAAAGCCGTTTACAATACATAGCCTACTGCATATTACGCACAGGCAGAAAGCCGTTATACAATACATAGCCTACTGCATATTACACACAGGCAGAAAGCCGTTATACAATACATAGCCTACTGCATATTACGCACAGGCAGAAAGCCGTTATACAATACATAGCCTACTGCATATTACGCACAGGCAGAAAGCACAATACATAGCCTACTGCATATTACGCACAGGCAGAAAGCCGTTATACAATACATAGCCTACTGCATATTACGCACAGGCAGAAAGCCGTTATACAATACATAGCCTACTGCATATTACGCACAGGCAGAAAGCCGTTATACAATACATAGCCTACTGCATATTACGCACAGGCAGAAAGCCGTTATACAATACATAGCCTACTGCATATTACGCACAGGCAGAAAGCCGTATACAATACATAGCCTACTGCATATTACGCACAGGCAGAAAGCCGTTATACAATACATAGCCTACTGCATATTACACACAGGCAGAAAGCCGTTATACAATACATAGCCTACTGCATATTACGCACAGGCAGAAAGCCGTTATACAATACATAGCCTACTGCATATTACGCACAGGCAGAAAGCCGTTATACAATACATAGCCTACTGCATATTACGCACAGGCAGAAAGCCGTTATACAATACATAGCCTACTGCATATTACGCACAGGCAGAAAGCCGTTAACAATACATAGCCTACTGCATATTACACACAGGCAGAAAGCCGTTATACAATACATAGCCTACTGCATATTACGCACAGGCAGAAAGCCGTTATACAATACATAGCCTACTGCACATTACGCACAGGCAGAAAGCCGTTATACAATACATAGCCTACTGCACATTACGCACAGGCAGAAAGCCGTTATACAATACATAGCCTACTGCATATTACGCACAGGCAGAAAGCCGTTATACAATACATAGCCTACTGCATATTACGCACAGGCAGAAAGCCGTTATACAATACATAGCCTACTGCATATTACGCACAGGCAGAAAGCCGTTATACAATACATAGCCTACTGCATATTACGCACAGGCAGAAAGCCGTTATACAATACATAGCCTACTGCATATTACGCACAGGCAGAAAGCCGTTATACAATACATAGCCTACTGCATATTACGCACAGGCAGAAAGCCGTTATACAATACATAGCCTACTGCATATTACACACAGGCAGAAAGCCGTTATACAATACATAGCCTACTGCATATTACGCACAGGCAGAAAGCCGTTATACAATACATAGCCTACTGCATATTACGCACAGGCAGAAAGCCGTTATACAATACATAGCCTACTGCATATTACACACAGGCAGAAAGCCGTTATACAATACATAGCCTACTGCATATTACGCACAGGCAGAAAGCCGTTATACAATACATAGCCTACTGCATATTACGCACAGGCAGAAAGCCGTTATACAATACATAGCCTACTGCATATTACACACAGGCAGAAAGCCGTTATACAATACATAGCCTACTGCATATTACGCACAGGCAGAAAGCCGTTATACAATACATAGCCTACTGCACATTACACACAGGCAGAAAGCCGTTATACAATACATAGCCTACTGCATATTACGCACAGGCAGAAAGCCGTTATACAATACATAGCCTACTGCATATTACACACAGGCAGAAAGCCGTTATACAATACATAGCCTACTGCATATTACGCACAGGCAGAAAGCCGTTATACAATACATAGCCTACTGCATATTACGCACAGGCAGAAAGCCGTTATACAATACATAGCCTACTGCACATTACGCACAGGCAGAAAGCCGTTATACAATACATAGCCTACTGCATATTACGCACAGGCAGAAACCTTACAATACATAGCCTACTGCATATTACGCACAGGCAGAAAGCCGTTATACAATACATAGCCTACTGCATATTACGCACAGGCAGAAAGCCGTTATACAATACATAGCCTACTGCATATTACGCACAGGCAGAAAGCCGTTATACAATACATAGCCTACTGCATATTACACACAGGCAGAAAGCCGTTATACAATACATAGCCTACTGCACATTACGCACAGGCAGAAAGCCGTTATACAATACATAGCCTACTGCATATTACACACAGGCAGAAAGCCGTTATACAATACATAGCCTACTGCATATTACGCACAGGCAGAAAGCCGTTATACAATACATAGCCTACTGCATATTACACACAGGCAGAAAGCCGTTATACAATACATAGCCTACTGCATATTACGCACAGGCAGAAAGCCGTTATACAATACATAGCCTACTGCACATTACGCACAGGCAGAAAGCCGTTATACAATACATAGCCTACTGCATATTACACACAGGCAGAAACAATACATAGCCTACTGCATATTACGCACAGGCAGAAAGCCGTTATACAATACATAGCCTACTGCATATTACACACAGGCAGAAAGCCGTTATACAATACATAGCCTACTGCATATTACACACAGGCAGAAACCGTTATACAATACATAGCCTACTGCATATTACGCACAGGCAGAAAGCTTATACAATACATAGCCTACTGCATATTACGCACAGGCAGAAAGCCGTTATACAATACATAGCCTACTGCATATTACGCACAGGCAGAAAGCCGTTATACAATACATAGCCTACTGCATATTACGCACAGGCAGAAAGCCGTTATACAATACATAGCCTACTGCATATTACGCACAGGCAGAAAGTCGTTATACAATACATAGCCTACTGCATATTACACACAGGCAGAAAGCCGTTATACAATACATAGCCTACTGCATATTACGCACAGGCAGAAAGCCGATTATACAATACATAGCCTACTGCATATTACGCACAGGCAGAAAGCCGTTATACAATACATAGCCTACTGCATATTACGCACAGGCAGAAAGCCGTTATACAATACATAGCCTACTGCATATTACACACAGGCAGAAAGCCGTTATACAATACATAGCCTACTGCATATTACGCACAGGCAGAAAGCCGTTATACAATACATAGCCTACTGCATATTACACACAGGCAGAAAGCCGTTATACAATACATAGCCTACTGCATATTACGCACAGGCAGAAAGCCGTTATACAATACATAGCCTACTGCATATTACACACAGGCAGAAAGCCGTTATACAATACATAGCCTACTGCATATTACGCACAGGCAGAAACAATACATAGCCTACTGCATATTACGCACAGGCAGAAAGCCGTTATACAATACATAGCCTACTGCATATTACGCACAGGCAGAAAGCCGTTATACAATACATAGCCTACTGCATATTACGCACAGGCAGAAAGCCGTTATACAATACATAGCCTACTGCATATTACGCACAGGCAGAAAGCCGTTATACAATACATAGCCTACTGCATATTACACACAGGCAGAAAGCCGTTATACAATACATAGCCTACTGCATATTACGCACAGGCAGAAAGCCGTTATACAATACATAGCCTACTGCATATTACGCACAGGCAGAAAGCCGTTATACAATACATAGCCTACTGCATATTACACACAGGCAGAAAGCCGTTATACAATACATAGCCTACTGCATATTACACACAGGCAGAAACAATACATAGCCTACTGCACATTACGCACAGGCAGAAAGCCGTTATACAATACATAGCCTACTGCATATTACGCACAGGCAGAAAGCCGTTATACAATACATAGCCTACTGCATATTACGCACAGGCAGAAAGCCGTTATACAATACATAGCCTACTGCATATTACGCACAGGCAGAAAGCCGTTATACAATACATAGCCTACTGCATATTACGCACAGGCAGAAAGCCGTTATACAATACATAGCCTACTGCATATTACGCACAGGCAGAAAGCCGTTATACAATACATAGCCTACTGCATATTACACACAGGCAGAAAGCCGTTATACAATACATAGCCTACTGCATATTACGCACAGGCAGAAAGCCGTTATACAATACATAGCCTACTGCATATTACGCACAGGCAGAAAGCCGTTATACAATACATAGCCTACTGCACATTACGCACAGGCAGAAAGCCGTTATACAATACATAGCCTACTGCATATTACGCACAGGCAGAAAGCCGTTATACAATACATAGCCTACTGCATATTACGCACAGGCAGAAAGCCGTTATACAATACATAGCCTACTGCATATTACGCACAGGCAGAAAGCCGTTATACAATACATAGCCTACTGCATATTACGCACAGGCAGAAAGCCGTTATACAATACATAGCCTACTGCATATTACGCACAGGCAGAAAGCCGTTATACAATACATAGCCTACTGCACATTACACACAGGCAGAAAGCCGTTATACAATACATAGCCTACTGCATATTACGCACAGGCAGAAAGCCGTTATACAATACATAGCCTACTGCATATTACGCACAGGCAGAAAGCCGTTATACAATACATAGCCTACTGCACATTACGCACAGGCAGAAAGCCGTTATACAATACATAGCCTACTGCATATTACGCACAGGCAGAAAGCCGTTATACAATACATAGCCTACTGCATATTACGCACAGGCAGAAAGCCGTTATACAATACATAGCCTACTGCACATTACGCACAGGCAGAAAGCCGTTATACAATACATAGCCTACTGCATATTACACACAGGCAGAAAGCCGTTATACAATACATAGCCTACTGCATATTACGCACAGGCAGAAAGCCGTTATACAATACATAGCCTACTGCATATTACACACAGGCAGAAAGCGGTTAAACAATACATAGCCTACTGCATATTACGCACAGGCAGAAAGCCGTTATACAATACATAGCCTACTGCACATTACGCACAGGCAGAAAGCCGTTATACAATACATAGCCTACTGCATATTACGCACAGGCAGAAAGCCGTTATACAATACATAGCCTACTGCATATTACACACAGGCAGAAAGCCGTTATACAATACATAGCCTACTGCATATTACGCACAGGCAGAAAGCCGTATACAATACATAGCCTACTGCACATTACGCACAGGCAGAAAGCCGTTATACAATACATAGCCTACTGCATATTACGCACAGGCAGAAAGCCGTTATACAATACATAGCCTACTGCATATTACACACAGGCAGAAAGCCGTTATACAATACATAGCCTACTGCATATTACGCACAGGCAGAAAGCCGTTATACAATACATAGCCTACTGCATATTACGCACAGGCAGAAAGCCGTTATACAATACATAGCCTACTGCATATTACACACAGGCAGAAAGCCGTTATACAATACATAGCCTACTGCATATTACACACAGGCAGAAAGCCGTTATACAATACATAGCCTACTGCATATTACACACAGGCAGAAAGCCGTTATACAATACATAGCCTACTGCATATTACACACAGGCAGAAAGCCGTTATACAATACATAGCCTACTGCATATTACGCACAGGCAGAAAGCCGTTTATACAATACATAGCCTACTGCATATTACACACAGGCAGAAAGCCGTTATACAATACATAGCCTACTGCATATTACACACAGGCAGAAAGCCGTTATACAATACATAGCCTACTGCATATTACACACAGGCAGAAAGCCGTTATACAATACATAGCCTACTGCATATTACACACAGGCAGAAAGCCGTTATACAATACATAGCCTACTGCATATTACACACAGGCAGAAACAATACATAGCCTACTGCATATTACGCACAGGCAGAAAGCCGTTATACAATACATAGCCTACTGCATATTACACACAGGCAGAAAGCCGTTATACAATACATAGCCTACTGCATATTACGCACAGGCAGAAATTTACAATACATAGCCTACTGCATATTACGCACAGGCAGAAACGCAATACATAGCCTACTGCATATTACGCACAGGCAGAAAGCCGTTATACAATACATAGCCTACTGCATATTACACACAGGCAGAAAGCCGTTATACAATACATAGCCTACTGCACATTACGCACAGGCAGAAAGCCGTTATACAATACATAGCCTACTGCATATTACGCACAGGCAGAAAGCCGTTATACAATACATAGCCTACTGCATATTACGCACAGGCAGAAAGCCGTTATACAATACATAGCCTACTGCACATTACGCACAGGCAGAAAGCCGTTATACAATACATAGCCTACTGCATATTACGCACAGGCAGAAAGCCGTTATACAATACATAGCCTACTGCATATTACGCACAGGCAGAAAGCCGTTATACAATACATAGCCTACTGCATATTACACACAGGCAGAAAGCCGTTATACAATACATAGCCTACTGCATATTACACACAGGCAGAAAGCCGTTATACAATACATAGCCTACTGCATATTACGCACAGGCAGAAAGCCGTTATACAATACATAGCCTACTGCATATTACGCACAGGCAGAAAGCCGTTATACAATACATAGCCTACTGCATATTACACACAGGCAGAAAGCCGTTATACAATACATAGCCTACTGCATATTACGCACAGGCAGAAACAATACATAGCCTACTGCATATTACGCACAGGCAGAAAGCCGTTATACAATACATAGCCTACTGCATATTACGCACAGGCAGAAAGCCGTTATACAATACATAGCCTACTGCATATTACGCACAGGCAGAAAGCCGTTATACAATACATAGCCTACTGCACATTACGCACAGGCAGAAAGCCGTTATTCAATACATAGCCTACTGCACATTACACACAGGCAGAAAGCCGTTATACAATACATAGCCTACTGCATATTACGCACAGGCAGAAAGCCGTTATACAATACATAGCCTACTGCATATTACGCACAGGCAGAAAGCCGTTATACAATACATAGCCTACTGCATATTACGCACAGGCAGAAAGCCGTTATACAATACATAGCCTACTGCATATTACGCACAGGCAGAAACAATACATAGCCTACTGCATATTACGCACAGGCAGAAAGCCGTTATACAATACATAGCCTACTGCATATTACGCACAGGCAGAAAGCCGTTATACAATACATAGCCTACTGGATATTACACACAGGCAGAAATCCTTTATACAATACATAGCCTACTGCATATTACGCACAGGCAGAAAGCCGTTATACAATACATAGACTACTGCATATTACACACAGGCAGAAATCCGTTATACAATACATAGCCTACTGCATATTACGCACAGGCAGAAAGCCGTTATACAATACATAGCCTACTGCATATTACGCACAGGCAGAAAGCCGTTATACAATACATAGCCTACTGCATATTACGCACAGGCAGAAAGCCGTTATACAATACATAGCCTACTGCATATTACGCACAGGCAGAAAGCCGTTATACAATACATAGCCTACTGCACATTACGCACAGGCAGAAAGCCGTTATACAATACATAGCCTACTGCATATTACGCACAGGCAGAAAGCCGTTATACAATACATAGCCTACTGCATATTACGCACAGGCAGAAAGCCGTTATACAATACATAGCCTACTGCATATTACGCACAGGCAGAAAGCCGTTATACAATACATAGCCTACTGCATATTACGCACAGGCAGAAAGCCGTTATACAATACATAGCCTACTGCACATTACACACAGGCAGAAAGCCGTTATACAATACATAGCCTACTGCATATTACACACAGGCAGAAAGCCGTTATACAATACATAGCCTACTGCACATTACGCACAGGCAGAAAGCCGTTATACAATACATAGCCTACTGCACATTACACACAGGCAGAAAGCCGTTATACAATACATAGCCTACTGCATATTACGCACAGGCAGAAAGCCGTTATACAATACATAGCCTACTGCATATTACGCACAGGCAGAAAGCCGTTATACAATACATAGCCTACTGCATATTACGCACAGGCAGAAAGCCGTTATACAATACATAGCCTACTGCATATTACGCACAGGCAGAAAGCCGTTATACAATACATAGCCTACTGCATATTACACACAGGCAGAAAGCCGTTATACAATACATAGCCTACTGCATATTACACACAGGCAGAAAGCCGTTATACAATACATAGCCTACTGCACATTACGCACAGGCAGAAAGCCGTTATACAATACATAGCCTACTGCATATTACACACAGGCAGAAAGCCGTTATACAATACATAGCCTACTGCATATTACGCACAGGCAGAAAGCCGTTATACAATACATAGCCTACTGCACATTACACACAGGCAGAAAGCCGCTATACAATACATAGCCTACTGCATATTACGCACAGGCAGAAAGCCGTTATACAATACATAGCCTACTGCATATTACGCACAGGCAGAAAGCCGTTATACAATACATAGCCTACTGCATATTACGCACAGGCAGAAAGCCGTTATACAATACATAGCCTACTGCATATTACGCACAGGCAGAAAGCCGTTATACAATACATAGCCTACTGCATATTACGCACAGGCAGAAAGCCGTTATACAATACATAGCCTACTGCACATTACGCACAGGCAGAAACAATACATAGCCTACTGCACATTACGCACAGGCAGAAAGCCGTTATACAATACATAGCCTACTGCACATTACACACAGGCAGAAAGCCGTTATACAATACATAGCCTACTGCACATTACGCACAGGCAGAAAGCCGTTATACAATACATAGCCTACTGCATATTACACACAGGCAGAAAGCCGTTATACAATACATAGCCTACTGCATATTACACACAGGCAGAAAGCCGTTATACAATACATAGCCTACTGCATATTACGCACAGGCAGAAACAATACATAGCCTACTGCATATTACGCACAGGCAGAAAGCCGTTATACAATACATAGCCTACTGCACATTACACACAGGCAGAAAGCCGTTATACAATACATAGCCTACTGCATATTACACACAGGCAGAAAGCCGTTATACAATACATAGCCTACTGCATATTACGCACAGGCAGAAAGCCGTTATACAATACATAGCCTACTGCATATTACGCACAGGCAGAAAGCCGTTATACAATACATAGCCTACTGCATATTACGCACAGGCAGAAAGCCGTTATACAATACATAGCCTACTGCATATTACGCACAGGCAGAAAATACAATACATAGCCTACTGCATATTACGCACAGGCAGAAAGCCGTTATACAATACATAGCCTACTGCATATTACGCACAGGCAGAAAGCCGTTATACAATACATAGCCTACTGCATATTACACACAGGCAGAAAGCCGTTTATACAATACATAGCCTACTGCATATTACGCACAGGCAGAAAGCCGTTATACAATACATAGCCTACTGCATATTACGCACAGGCAGAAAGCCGTTATACAATACATAGCCTACTGCATATTACGCACAGGCAGAAAGCCGTTATACAATACATAGCCTACTGCATATTACGCACAGGCAGAAAGCCGTTATACAATACATAGCCTACTGCATATTACACACAGGCAGAAAGCCGTTATACAATACATAGCCTACTGCATATTACGCACAGGCAGAAAGCTTATACAATACATAGCCTACTGCACATTACACACAGGCAGAAAGCCTTATACAATACATAGCCTACTGCATATTACGCACAGGCAGAAAGCCGTTATACAATACATAGCCTACTGCATATTACGCACAGGCAGAAAGCCGTTATACAATACATAGCCTACTGCACATTACGCACAGGCAGAAAGCCGTTATACAATACATAGCCTACTGCATATTACGCACAGGCAGAAAGCCGTTATACAATACATAGCCTACTGCATATTACACACAGGCAGAAAGCCGTTATACAATACATAGCCTACTGCATATTACGCACAGGCAGAAAGCCGTTATACAATACATAGCCTACTGCATATTACGCACAGGCAGAAAGCCGTTATACAATACATAGCCTACTGCATATTACACACAGGCAGAAAGCCGTTATACAATACATAGCCTACTGCATATTACGCACAGGCAGAAAGCCGTTATACAATACATAGCCTACTGCACATTACGCACAGGCAGAAAGCCGTTATACAATACATAGCCTACTGCATATTACGCACAGGCAGAAAGCCGTTATACAATACATAGCCTACTGCATATTACGCACAGGCAGAAAGCCGTTATACAATACATAGCCTACTGCACATTACACACAGGCAGAAAGCCGTTATACAATACATAGCCTACTGCATATTACGCACAGGCAGAAAGCCGTTATACAATACATAGCCTACTGCATATTACGCACAGGCAGAAAGCCGTTATACAATACATAGCCTACTGCATATTACACACAGGCAGAAAGCCGTTATACAATACATAGCCTACTGCACATTACCACAGGCAGAAAGCCGTTATACAATACATAGCCTACTGCATATTACGCACAGGCAGAAACGTCAATACATAGCCTACTGCATATTACGCACAGGCAGAAAGCCGTTATACAATACATAGCCTACTGCATATTACGCACAGGCAGAAAGCCGTTATACAATACATAGCCTACTGCACATTACGCACAGGCAGAAAGCCGTTATACAATACATAGCCTACTGCATATTACGCACAGGCAGAAACAATACATAGCCTACTGCATATTACGCACAGGCAGAAAGCCGTTATACAATACATAGCCTACTGCACATTACGCACAGGCAGAAAGCCGTTATACAATACATAGCCTACTGCACATTACGCACAGGCAGAAAGCCGTTATACAATACATAGCCTACTGCATATTACACACAGGCAGAAAGCCGTTATACAATACATAGCCTACTGCATATTACGCACAGGCAGAAAGCCGTTATACAATACATAGCCTACTGCATATTACGCACAGGCAGAAAGCCGTTATACAATACATAGCCTACTGCATATTACGCACAGGCAGAAACAATACATAGCCTACTGCATATTACGCACAGGCAGAAAGCCGTTATACAATACATAGCCTACTGCATATTACACACAGGCAGAAAGCCGTTATACAATACATAGCCTACTGCATATTACACACAGGCAGAAACCTTATACAATACATAGCCTACTGCATATTACACACAGGCAGAAACCGTTATACAATACATAGCCTACTGCATATTACACACAGGCAGAAAGCCGTTATACAATACATAGCCTACTGCATATTACGCACAGGCAGAAAGCCGTTATACAATACATAGCCTACTGCATATTACGCACAGGCAGAAAGCCGTTATACAATACATAGCCTACTGCATATTACGCACAGGCAGAAAGCCGTTATACAATACATAGCCTACTGCATATTACGCACAGGCAGAAAGCCGTTATACAATACATAGCCTACTGCACATTACGCACAGGCAGAAAGCCGTTATACAATACATAGCCTACTGCATATTACGCACAGGCAGAAAGCCGTTATACAATACATAGCCTACTGCATATTACACACAGGCAGAAAGCCGTTATACAATACATAGCCTACTGCATATTACGCACAGGCAGAAAGCCGTTATACAATACATAGCCTACTGCATATTACGCACAGGCAGAAAGCCGTTATACAATACATAGCCTACTGCATATTACGCACAGGCAGAAAGCCGTTATACAATACATAGCCTACTGCATATTACACACAGGCAGAAAGCCGTTATACAATACATAGCCTACTGCATATTACACACAGGCAGAAAGCCTTAACAATACACATAGCCTACTGCATATTACGCACAGGCAGAAAGCCGTTATACAATACATAGCCTACTGCATATTACACACAGGCAGAAAGCCGTTATACAATACATAGCCTACTGCATATTACGCACAGGCAGAAAGCCGTTATACAATACATAGCCTACTGCATATTACGCACAGGCAGAAAGCCGTTATACAATACATAGCCTACTGCATATTACGCACAGGCAGAAAGCCGTTATACAATACATAGCCTACTGCATATTACGCACAGGCAGAAAGCCGTTATACAATACATAGCCTACTGCATATTACGCACAGGCAGAAAGCCGTTATACAATACATAGCCTACTGCATATTACGCACAGGCAGAAAGCCGTTATACAATACATAGCCTACTGCATATTACGCACAGGCAGAAAGCCGTTATACAATACATAGCCTACTGCATATTACACACAGGCAGAAAGCCGTTATACAATACATAGCCTACTGCATATTACGCACAGGCAGAAAGCCGTTATACAATACATAGCCTACTGCATATTACGCACAGGCAGAAAGCCGTTATACAATACATAGCCTACTGCATATTACACACAGGCAGAAAGCCGTTATACAATACATAGCCTACTGCATATTACACACAGGCAGAAAGCCGTTATACAATACATAGCCTACTGCACATTACGCACAGGCAGAAAGCCGTTATACAATACATAGCCTACTGCATATTACACACAGGCAGAAAGCCGTTATACAATACATAGCCTACTGCATATTACGCACAGGCAGAAAGCCGTTATACAATACATAGCCTACTGCACATTACGCACAGGCAGAAAGCCGTTATACAATACATAGCCTACTGCATATTACGCACAGGCAGAAAGCCGTTATACAATACATAGCCTACTGCACATTACGCACAGGCAGAAAGCCGTTATACAATACATAGCCTACTGCATATTACACACAGGCAGAAAGCCGTTATACAATACATAGCCTACTGCATATTACGCACAGGCAGAAAGCCGTTATACAATACATAGCCTACTGCATATTACGCACAGGCAGAAAGCCGTTATACAATACATAGCCTACTGCATATTACGCACAGGCAGAAAGCCGTTATACAATACATAGCCTACTGCATATTACACACAGGCAGAAAGCCGTTATACAATACATAGCCTACTGCATATTACACACAGGCAGAAAGCCGTTATACAATACATAGCCTACTGCATATTACGCACAGGCAGAAAGCCGTTATACAATACATAGCCTACTGCATATTACACACAGGCAGAAAGCCGTTATACAATACATAGCCTACTGCATATTACGCACAGGCAGAAAGCCGTTATACAATACATAGCCTACTGCATATTACGCACAGGCAGAAAGCCGTTATACAATACATAGCCTACTGCATATTACGCACAGGCAGAAAGCCTTATACAATACATAGCCTACTGCATATTACGCACAGGCAGAAACAATACATAGCCTACTGCATATTACGCACAGGCAGAAAGCCGTTATACAATACATAGCCTACTGCATATTACACACAGGCAGAAAGCCGTTATACAATACATAGCCTACTGCATATTACGCACAGGCAGAAAGCCGTTATACAATACATAGCCTACTGCATATTACGCACAGGCAGAAAGCCGTTATACAATACATAGCCTACTGCATATTACGCACAGGCAGAAAGCCGTTATACAATACATAGCCTACTGCACATTACGCACAGGCAGAAAGCCGTTATACAATACATAGCCTACTGCATATTACGCACAGGCAGAAAGCCGTTATACAATACATAGCCTACTGCATATTACGCACAGGCAGAAAGCCGTTATACAATACATAGCCTACTGCATATTACACACAGGCAGAAAGCCGTTATACAATACATAGCCTACTGCATATTACACACAGGCAGAAAGCCGTTATACAATACATAGCCTACTGCATATTACGCACAGGCAGAAAGCCGTTATACAATACATAGCCTACTGCATATTACACACAGGCAGAAAGCCGTTATACAATACATAGCCTACTGCATATTACGCACAGGCAGAAAGCCGTTATACAATACATAGCCTACTGCATATTACACACAGGCAGAAAGCCGTTATACAATACATAGCCTACTGCATATTACGCACAGGCAGAAAGCCGTTATACAATACATAGCCTACTGCACATTACGCACAGGCAGAAAGCCGTTATACAATACATAGCCTACTGCACATTACGCACAGGCAGAAAGCCGTTATACAATACATAGCCTACTGCATATTACGCACAGGCAGAAAGCCGTTATACAATACATAGCCTACTGCATATTACGCACAGGCAGAAAGCCGTTATACAATACATAGCCTACTGCATATTACGCACAGGCAGAAAGCCGTTATACAATACATAGCCTACTGCATATTACACACAGGCAGAAAGAATACATAGCCTACTGCATATTACGCACAGGCAGAAAGCCGTTATACAATACATAGCCTACTGCATATTACGCACAGGCAGAAAGCCGTTATACAATACATAGCCTACTGCATATTACGCACAGGCAGAAAGCCGTTATACAATACATAGCCTACTGCATATTACGCACAGGCAGAAAGCCGTTATACAATACATAGCCTACTGCATATTACACACAGGCAGAAAGCCGTTATACAATACATAGCCTACTGCATATTACACACAGGCAGAAAGCCGTTATACAATACATAGCCTACTGCACATTACGCACAGGCAGAAAGCCGTTATACAATACATAGCCTACTGCATATTACGCACAGGCAGAAAGCCGTTATACAATACATAGCCTACTGCATATTACGCACAGGCAGAAAGCCGTTATACAATACATAGCCTACTGCATATTACACACAGGCAGAAAGCCGTTATACAATACATAGCCTACTGCATATTACGCACAGGCAGAAAGCCGTTATACAATACATAGCCTACTGCATATTACGCACAGGCAGAAAGCCGTTATACAATACATAGCCTACTGCATATTACACACAGGCAGAAAGCCGTTATACAATACATAGCCTACTGCATATTACGCACAGGCAGAAAGCCGTTATACAATACATAGCCTACTGCATATTACGCACAGGCAGAAAGCCGTTATACAATACATAGCCTACTGCATATTACGCACAGGCAGAAAGCCGTTATACAATACATAGCCTACTGCATATTACGCACAGGCAGAAAGCCGTTATACAATACATAGCCTACTGCATATTACACACAGGCAGAAAGCCGTTATACAATACATAGCCTACTGCATATTACGCACAGGCAGAAAGCCGTTATACAATACATAGCCTACTGCATATTACGCACAGGCAGAAAGCCGTTATACAATACATAGCCTACTGCATATTACGCACAGGCAGAAAGCCGTTATACAATACATAGCCTACTGCATATTACGCACAGGCAGAAAGCCGTTATACAATACATAGCCTACTGCATATTACACACAGGCAGAAAGCCGTTATACAATACATAGCCTACTGCATATTACACACAGGCAGAAAGCCGTTATACAATACATAGCCTACTGCATATTACGCACAGGCAGAAAGCCGTTATACAATACATAGCCTACTGCATATTACACACAGGCAGAAAGCCGTTACAATACATAGCCTACTGCACATTACGCACAGGCAGAAAGCCGTTATACAATACATAGCCTACTGCATATTACGCACAGGCAGAAAGCCGTTATACAATACATAGCCTACTGCATATTACGCACAGGCAGAAAGCCGTTATACAATACATAGCCTACTGCATATTACGCACAGGCAGAAAGCCGTTATACAATACATAGCCTACTGCATATTACGCACAGGCAGAAAGCCGTTATACAATACATAGCCTACTGCATATTACACACAGGCAGAAAACAATACATAGCCTACTGCATATTACGCACAGGCAGAAAGCCGTTATACAATACATAGCCTACTGCATATTACGCACAGGCAGAAAGCCGTTATACAATACATAGCCTACTGCATATTACACACAGGCAGAAAGCCGTTATACAATACATAGCCTACTGCATATTACACACAGGCAGAAAGCCGTTATACAATACATAGCCTACTGCATATTACACACAGGCAGAAACAATACATAGCCTACTGCATATTACGCACAGGCAGAAAGCCGTTATACAATACATAGCCTACTGCATATTACGCACAGGCAGAAAGCCGTTATACAATACATAGCCTACTGCACATTACACACAGGCAGAAAGCCGTTATACAATACATAGCCTACTGCATATTACGCACAGGCAGAAAGCCGTTATACAATACATAGCCTACTGCATATTACGCACAGGCAGAAAGCCGTTATACAATACATAGCCTACTGCATATTACACACAGGCAGAAACAATACATAGCCTACTGCATATTACACACAGGCAGAAAGCCGTTATACAATACATAGCCTACTGCATATTACGCACAGGCAGAAAGCCGTTATACAATACATAGCCTACTGCATATTACGCACAGGCAGAAAGCCGTTATACAATACATAGCCTACTGCACATTACGCACAGGCAGAAACAATACATAGCCTACTGCATATTACGCACAGGCAGAAAGCCGTTATACAATACATAGCCTACTGCATATTACGCACAGGCAGAAAGCCGTTATACAATACATAGCCTACTGCATATTACACACAGGCAGAAAGCCGTTATACAATACATAGCCTACTGCACATTACGCACAGGCAGAAAGCCGTTATACAATACATAGCCTACTGCATATTACGCACAGGCAGAAAGCCGTTATACAATACATAGCCTACTGCATATTACACACAGGCAGAAAGCCGTTATACAATACATAGCCTACTGCATATTACGCACAGGCAGAAAGCCGTTATACAATACATAGCCTACTGCATATTACGCACAGGCAGAAAGCCGTTATACAATACATAGCCTACTGCATATTACACACAGGCAGAAACAATACATAGCCTACTGCATATTACACACAGGCAGAAAGCCGTTATACAATACATAGCCTACTGCATATTACACACAGGCAGAAAGCCGTTATACAATACATAGCCTACTGCATATTACGCACAGGCAGAAAGCCGTTATACAATACATAGCCTACTGCATATTACGCACAGGCAGAAAGCCGTTATACAATACATAGCCTACTGCACATTACGCACAGGCAGAAAGCCGTTATACAATACATAGCCTACTGCATATTACACACAGGCAGAAAGCCGTTATACAATACATAGCCTACTGCATATTACGCACAGGCAGAAAGCCGTTATACAATACATAGCCTACTGCATATTACGCACAGGCAGAAAGCCGTTATACAATACATAGCCTACTGCATATTACGCACAGGCAGAAACAATACATAGCCTACTGCATATTACGCACAGGCAGAAAGCCGTTATACAATACATAGCCTACTGCATATTACGCACAGGCAGAAAGCCGTTATACAATACATAGCCTACTGCATATTACGCACAGGCAGAAAGCCGTTATACAATACATAGCCTACTGCATATTACGCACAGGCAGAAAGCCGTATACAATACATAGCCTACTGCATATTACGCACAGGCAGAAAGCCGATATACAATACATAGCCTACTGCATATTACGCACAGGCAGAAAGCCGTTATACAATACATAGCCTACTGCATATTACGCACAGGCAGAAAGCCGTTATACAATACATAGCCTACTGCATATTACACACAGGCAGAAAGCCGTTATACAATACATAGCCTACTGCATATTACGCACAGGCAGAAAGCCGTTATACAATACATAGCCTACTGCATATTACGCACAGGCAGAAAGCCGTTATACAATACATAGCCTACTGCATATTACACACAGGCAGAAAGCCGTTATACAATACATAGCCTACTGCATATTACGCACAGGCAGAAAGCCGTTATACAATACATAGCCTACTGCACATTACGCACAGGCAGAAAGCCGTTATACAATACATAGCCTACTGCACATTACACACAGGCAGAAAGCCGTTATACAATACATAGCCTACTGCATATTACACACAGGCAGAAAGCCGTTATACAATACATAGCCTACTGCATATTACGCACAGGCAGAAAGCCTTATACAATACATAGCCTACTGCATATTACACACAGGCAGAAAGCCGTTATACAATACATAGCCTACTGCATATTACGCACAGGCAGAAAGCCGTTATACAATACATAGCCTACTGCATATTACGCACAGGCAGAAAGCCGTTATACAATACATAGCCTACTGCACATTACGCACAGGCAGAAAGCCGTTATACAATACATAGCCTACTGCATATTACGCACAGGCAGAAACAATACATAGCCTACTGCATATTACACACAGGCAGAAAGCCGTTATACAATACATAGCCTACTGCATATTACGCACAGGCAGAAAGCCGTTATACAATACATAGCCTACTGCACATTACGCACAGGCAGAAAGCCGTTATACAATACATAGCCTACTGCATATTACGCACAGGCAGAAAGCCGTTATACAATACATAGCCTACTGCATATTACGCACAGGCAGAAAGCCGTTATACAATACATAGCCTACTGCATATTACGCACAGGCAGAAAGCCGTTATACAATACATAGCCTACTGCACATTACACACAGGCAGAAACCGTATACAATACATAGCCTACTGCATATTACGCACAGGCAGAAAGCCGTTATACAATACATAGCCTACTGCATATTACGCACAGGCAGAAAGCCGTTATACAATACATAGCCTACTGCATATTACGCACAGGCAGAAAGCCGTTATACAATACATAGCCTACTGCATATTACACACAGGCAGAAAGCCGATATACAATACATAGCCTACTGCATATTACACACAGGCAGAAAGCCGTTATACAATACATAGCCTACTGCATATTACGCACAGGCAGAAAGCCGTTATACAATACATAGCCTACTGCATATTACGCACAGGCAGAAAGCCGTTATACAATACATAGCCTACTGCATATTACACACAGGCAGAAAGCCGTTATACAATACATAGCCTACTGCATATTACGCACAGGCAGAAAGCCGGTTATACAATACATAGCCTACTGCATATTACACACAGGCAGAAAGCCGTTATACAATACATAGCCTACTGCATATTACGCACAGGCAGAAAGCCGTTATACAATACATAGCCTACTGCATATTACGCACAGGCAGAAAGCCGTTATACAATACATAGCCTACTGCACATTACGCACAGGCAGAAAGCCGTTATACAATACATAGCCTACTGCATATTACACACAGGCAGAAAGCCGGTTATACAATACATAGCCTACTGCATATTACGCACAGGCAGAAAGCCGTTATACAATACATAGCCTACTGCATATTACACACAGGCAGAAAGCCGTTATACAATACATAGCCTACTGCACATTACGCACAGGCAGAAAGCCGTTATACAATACATAGCCTACTGCACATTACGCACAGGCAGAAAGCCGTTATACAATACATAGCCTACTGCATATTACGCACAGGCAGAAAGCCGTTATACAATACATAGCCTACTGCATATTACGCACAGGCAGAAACTTATACAATACATAGCCTACTGCATATTACGCACAGGCAGAAAGCCGTTATACAATACATAGCCTACTGCACATTACGCACAGGCAGAAAGCCGTTATACAATACATAGCCTACTGCATATTACGCACAGGCAGAAACACAATACATAGCCTACTGCATATTACGCACAGGCAGAAAGCCGTTATACAATACATAGCCTACTGCATATTACGCACAGGCAGAAAGCCGTTATACAATACATAGCCTACTGCATATTACGCACAGGCAGAAAGCCGTTATACAATACATAGCCTACTGCATATTACGCACAGGCAGAAAGCCGTTATACAATACATAGCCTACTGCATATTACGCACAGGCAGAAAGCCGTTATACAATACATAGCCTACTGCACATTACGCACAGGCAGAAAGCCGTTATACAATACATAGCCTACTGCACATTACGCACAGGCAGAAAGCCGTTATACAATACATAGCCTACTGCATATTACACACAGGCAGAAACAATACATAGCCTACTGCACATTACGCACAGGCAGAAAGCCGTTATACAATACATAGCCTACTGCACATTACACACAGGCAGAAAGCCGTTATACAATACATAGCCTACTGCATATTACACACAGGCAGAAAGCCGTTATACAATACATAGCCTACTGCATATTACACACAGGCAGAAAGCCGTTATACAATACATAGCCTACTGCACATTACGCACAGGCAGAAAGCCGTTATACAATACATAGCCTACTGCATATTACACACAGGCAGAAAGCCGTTATACAATACATAGCCTACTGCATATTACACACAGGCAGAAAGCCGTTATACAATACATAGCCTACTGCACATTACGCACAGGCAGAAAGCCGTTATACAATACATAGCCTACTGCATATTACACACAGGCAGAAACAATACATAGCCTACTGCATATTACGCACAGGCAGAAAGCCGTTATACAATACATAGCCTACTGCATATTACACACAGGCAGAAAGCCGTTATACAATACATAGCCTACTGCATATTACGCACAGGCAGAAAGCCGTTATACAATACATAGCCTACTGCATATTACGCACAGGCAGAAACAATACATAGCCTACTGCATATTACGCACAGGCAGAAAGCCGTTATACAATACATAGCCTACTGCATATTACGCACAGGCAGAAAGCCGTTATACAATACATAGCCTACTGCACATTACGCACAGGCAGAAAGCCGTTATACAATACATAGCCTACTGCACATTACGCACAGGCAGAAAGCCGTTATACAATACATAGCCTACTGCATATTACGCACAGGCAGAAAGCCGTTATACAATACATAGCCTACTGCACATTACGCACAGGCAGAAAGCCGTTATACAATACATAGCCTACTGCATATTACGCACAGGCAGAAAGCAGTTATACAATACATAGCCTACTGCATATTACGCACAGGCAGAAAGCCGTTATACAATACATAGCCTACTGCATATTACGCACAGGCAGAAAGCCGTTATACAATACATAGCCTACTGCATATTACGCACAGGCAGAAAGCCGTTATACAATACATAGCCTACTGCATATTACACACAGGCAGAAAGCCGTTATACAATACATAGCCTACTGCATATTACGCACAGGCAGAAAGCCGTTATACAATACATAGCCTACTGCATATTACGCACAGGCAGAAAGCCGTTATACAATACATAGCCTACTGCATATTACGCACAGGCAGAAAGCCGTTATACAATACATAGCCTACTGCATATTACGCACAGGCAGAAATCAATACATAGCCTACTGCATATTACGCACAGGCAGAAAGCCGTTATACAATACATAGCCTACTGCATATTACGCACAGGCAGAAAGCCGTTATACAATACATAGCCTACTGCATATTACGCACAGGCAGAAAGCCGTTATACAATACATAGCCTACTGCATATTACGCACAGGCAGAAAGCGGTTATACAATACATAGCCTACTGCATATTACACACAGGCAGAAAGCCGTTATACAATACATAGCCTACTGCATATTACGCACAGGCAGAAAGCCGTTATACAATACATAGCCTACTGCATATTACACACAGGCAGAAATATCAATACATAGCCTACTTCATATTACGCACAGGCAGAAAGCAACAATACATAGCCTACTGCATATTACGCACAGGCAGAAAGCCGTTATACAATACATAGCCTACTGCATATTACACACAGGCAGAAAGCCGTTATACAATACATAGCCTACTGCATATTACGCACAGGCAGAAAGCCGTTATACAATACATAGCCTACTGCATATTACGCACAGGCAGAAAGCCGTTATACAATACATAGCCTACTGCATATTACGCACAGGCAGAAAGCCGTTATACAATACATAGCCTACTGCATATTACGCACAGGCAGAAACAATACATAGCCTACTGCATATTACGCACAGGCAGAAAGCCGTTATACAATACATAGCCTACTGCATATTACGCACAGGCAGAAAGTTATACAATACATAGCCTACTGCATATTACGCACAGGCAGAAAGCCGTTATACAATACATAGCCTACTGCATATTACGCACAGGCAGAAAGCCGTTATACAATACATAGCCTACTGCATATTACGCACAGGCAGAAAGCCGTTATACAATACATAGCCTACTGCATATTACGCACAGGCAGAAATTATACAATACA
This sequence comes from Coregonus clupeaformis, assembly GCF_020615455.1. Lineage (NCBI taxonomy): Eukaryota > Metazoa > Chordata > Actinopteri > Salmoniformes > Salmonidae > Coregonus > Coregonus clupeaformis. The sequence continues at coordinate 594,247 of NW_025533568.1, read as the reverse complement.
TTGCCTACTGCATATTACGCACAGGCAGAAAGCCGTTATACAATACATAGCCTACTGCATATTACACACAGGCAGAAAACCGTTATACAATACATAGCCTACTGCATATTACGCACAGGCAGAAAGCCGTTATACAATACATAGCCTACTGCACATTACGCACAGGCAGAAAGCCACAATACATAGCCTACTGCATATTACGCACAGGCAGAAAGCCGTTATACAATACATAGCCTACTGCATATTACACACAGGCAGAAAGCCGTTATACAATACATAGCCTACTGCATATTACACACAGGCAGAAACAATACATAGCCTACTGCATATTACGCACAGGCAGAAACAATACATAGCCTACTGCATATTACGCACAGGCAGAAAGCCGTTATACAATACATAGCCTACTGCATATTACACACAGGCAGAAACAATACAATACATAGCCTACTGCACATTACGCACAGGCAGAAAGCCGTTATACAATACATAGCCTACTGCATATTACGCACAGGCAGAAAGCCGTTATACAATACATAGCCTACTGCATATTACACACAGGCAGAAAGCCGTTATACAATACATAGCCTACTGCATATTACGCACAGGCAGAAAGCCGTTATACAATACATAGCCTACTGCATATTACACACAGGCAGAAAGCCGTTATACAATACATAGCCTACTGCACATTACGCACAGGCAGAAAGCCGTTATACAATACATAGCCTACTGCATATTACGCACAGGCAGAAAGCCGTTATACAATACATAGCCTACTGCATATTACACACAGGCAGAAACAATACATAGCCTACTGCATATTACGCACAGGCAGAAAGCCGTTATACAATACATAGCCTACTGCATATTACACACAGGCAGAAAGCCGTTATACAATACATAGCCTACTGCACATTACGCACAGGCAGAAAGCCGTTATACAATACATAGCCTACTGCACATTACGCACAGGCAGAAAGCCGTTATACAATACATAGCCTACTGCATATTACACACAGGCAGAAACAATACATAGCCTACTGCATATTACGCACAGGCAGAAAGCCGTTATACAATACATAGCCTACTGCATATTACGCACAGGCAGAAAGCCGTTATACAATACATAGCCTACTGCATATTACGCACAGGCAGAAAGCCGTTATACAATACATAGCCTACTGCATATTACGCACAGGCAGAAAGCCGTTATACAATACATAGCCTACTGCATATTACACACAGGCAGAAACAATACATAGCCTACTGCATATTACACACAGGCAGAAAGCCGTTATACAATACATAGCCTACTGCATATTACGCACAGGCAGAAAGCCGTTATACAATACATAGCCTACTGCATATTACACACAGGCAGAAACAATACATAGCCTACTGCATATTACGCACAGGCAGAAAGCCGTTATACAATACATAGCCTACTGCATATTACGCACAGGCAGAAAGCCGTTATACAATACATAGCCTACTGCATATTACACACAGGCAGAAAGCCGTTATACAATTCATAGCCTACTGCATATTACGCACAGGCAGAAAGCCGTTATACAATACATAGCCTACTGCACATTACACACAGGCAGAAAGCCGTTATACAATACATAGCCTACTGCACATTACGCACAGGCAGAAAGCCGTTATACAATACATAGCCTACTGCATATTACACACAGGCAGAAAGCCGTTATACAATACATAGCCTACTGCATATTACACACAGGCAGAAAGCCGTTATACAATACATAGCCTACTGCACATTACACACAGGCAGAAAGCCGTTATACAATACATAGCCTACTGCATATTACACACAGGCAGAAAGCCGTTATACAATACATAGCCTACTGCATATTACGCACAGGCAGAAAGCCGTTATACAATACATAGCCTACTGCATATTACACACAGGCAGAAAGCCGTTATACAATACATAGCCTACTGCATATTACACACAGGCAGAAAGCCGTTATACAATACATAGCCTACTGCACATTACGCACAGGCAGAAAGCCGTTATACAATACATAGCCTACTGCACATTACGCACAGGCAGAAAGCCGTTATACAATACATAGCCTACTGCATATTACGCACAGGCAGAAACAATACATAGCCTACTGCATATTACGCACAGGCAGAAAGCCGTTATACAATACATAGCCTACTGCACATTACGCACAGGCAGAAACAATACATAGCCTACTGCATATTACGCACAGGCAGAAAGCCGTTATACAATACATAGCCTACTGCATATTACGCACAGGCAGAAAGCCGTTATACAATACATAGCCTACTGCATATTACGCACAGGCAGAAAGCCGTTATACAATACATAGCCTACTGCATATTACACACAGGCAGAAAGCCGTTATACAATACATAGCCTACTGCACATTACACACAGGCAGAAAGCCGTTATACAATACATAGCCTACTGCATATTACACACAGGCAGAAAGCCGTTATACAATACATAGCCTACTGCATATTACGCACAGGCAAAAACAATACATAGCCTACTGCATATTACGCACAGGCAGAAAGCCGTTATACAATACATAGCCTACTGCACATTACGCACAGGCAGAAAGCCGTTATACAATACATAGCCTACTGCATATTACGCACAGGCAGAAAGCCGTTATACAATACATAGCCTACTGCACATTACGCACAGGCAGAAAGCCGTTATACAATACATAGCCTACTGCACATTACACACAGGCAGAAAGCCGTTATACAATACATAGCCTACTGCATATTACGCACAGGCAGAAAGCCGTTATACAATACATAGCCTACTGCACATTACACACAGGCAGAAAGCCGTTATACAATACATAGCCTACTGCATATTACACACAGGCAGAAAGCCATTATACAATACATAGCCTACTGCACATTACACACAGGCAGAAAGCCGTTATACAATACATAGCCTACTGCATATTACACACAGGCAGAAAGCCGTTATACAATACATAGCCTACTGCATATTACGCACAGGCAGAAAGCCGTTATACAATACATAGCCTACTGCATATTACGCACAGGCAGAAAGCCGTTATACAATACACAGCCTACTGCACATTACGCACAGGCAGAAAGCCGTTATACAATACATAGCCTACTGCACATTACACACAGGCAGAAAGCCGTTATACAATACATAGCCTACTGCACATTACACACAGGCAGAAAGCCGTTATACAATACATAGCCTACTGCATATTACGCACAGGCAGAAAGCCGTTATACAATACATAGCCTACTGCATATTACACACAGGCAGAAAGCCGTTATACAATACATAGCCTACTGCATATTCCGCACAGGCAGAAAAACATACAACACAACTGATTTAAGATGTCTTTAGTGCATAATTGGTCTAGCCTATACAAATGTGAGTGATCACCTCTGATTATGGACTGTATTATTATGCATACTGGATGGACTGGTTACCTTATGCTACGCATAGAAATGTCTATTTATGAGTCTGGGATAGAACGTGGAGAGAATGTATAGCCCTAGGTGATGCTGTTGGTTGGTTCATTGATTGGGCTGGGCGGCTTACAATTACAGTGAATTTGTATTTGATTTTGAATAGCCTAGTAATAGGGATTTAAAAAAATATTTTCATAATGAATTGGGTGACACTACCTTTAGCTATACAGAATATCTCACAACGATGCATTTCCATCTCCTCCTCTCTCCCCTTTATTCCTTTCTCGAGCGCACAGAAGGGCTGTCAACCGTTTGGTAAAATATGTTTTGTTGGATAACATCGAACAGATTTCACTTGGTTTCCCCAATTAAGCACTGGGTAGCTGGAGGGACAGGGTTGGAGAGCCCATGGCATACAGAGTACTGGGTAGCTGGAGGAACAGGGTTGGAGAGCCCATGGCATACAGAGTACTGGGTAGCTGGAGGAACAGGGTTGGAGAGCCCATGGCATACAGAGTACTGGGTAGCTGGAGGGACAGGGTTGGAGAGCCCATGGCATACAGAGTACTGGGTAGCTGGAGGGAACAGGGTTGGAGAGCCCATGGCATACAGAGTACTGGGTAGCTGGAGGAACAGGGTTGGAGAGCCCATGGCATACAGAGTACTGGGTAGCTGGAGGAACAGGGTTGGAGAGCCCATGGCATACAGAGTACTGGGTAGCTGGAGGAACAGGGTTGGAGAGCCCATGGCATACAGAGTACTGGGTAGCTGGAGGGACAGGGTTGGAGAGCCCATGGCATACAGAGTACTGGGTAGCTGGAGGGAACAGGGTTGGAGAGCCCATGGCATACAGAGTACTGGGTAGCTGGAGGAACAGGGTTGGAGAGCCCATGGCATACAGAGTACTGGGTATCTGGAGGAACAGGGTTGGAGAGCCCATGGCATACAGAGTACTGGGTAGCTGGAGGAACAGGGTTGGAGAGCCCATGGCATACAGAGTACTGGGTATCTGGAGGAACAGGGTTGGAGAGCCCATGGCATACAGAGTACTGGGTAGCTGGAGGAACAGGGTTGGAGAGCCCATGGCATACAGAGTACTGGGTAGCTGGAGGAACAGGGTTGGAGAGCCCATGGCATACAGAGTACTGGGTAGCTGGAGGAACAGGGTTGGAGAGCCCATGGCATACAGAGTACTGGGTAGCTGGAGGAACAGGGTTGGAGAGCCCATGGCATACAGAGTACTGGGTAGCTGGGGAACAGGGTTGGAGAGCCCATGGCATACAGAGTACTGGGTAGCTGGAGGAACAGGGTTGGAGAGCCCATGGCATACAGAGTACTGGGTAGCTGGGGGAACAGGGTTGGAGAGCCCATGGCATACAGAGTACTGGGTAGCTGGAGGAACAGGGTTGGAGAGCCCATGGCATACAGAGTACTGGGTAGCTGCAGGAACAGGGTTGGAGAGCCCATGGCATACAGAGTACTGGGTAGCTGGAGGAACAGGGTTGGAGAGCCCATGGCATACAGAGTACTGGGTAGCTGGAGGAACAGGGTTGGAGAGCCCATGGCATACAGAGTACTGGGTAGCTGGGGGAACAGGGTTGGAGAGCCCATGGCATACAGAGTACTGGGTAGCTGGAGGAACAGGGTTGGAGAGCCCATGGCATACAGAGTACTGGGTAGCTGCAGGAACAGGGTTGGAGAGCCCATGGCATACAGAGTACTGGGTAGCTGGAGGAACAGGGTTGGAGAGCCCACGGCATACAGAGTACTGGGTAGCTGGAGGAACAGGGTTGGAGAGCCCATGGCATACAGAGTACTGGGTAGCTGGAGGGACAGGGTTGGAGAGCATGCAGAGTTTGAGGGCAGAATATCACCTGTCGTGCAGCGAGAGCATGCTCCTCAAACAGTGGTTGATGAGTGGAGTGAAATAAGTGTTCTTATATTTATTTCTCAGCTGCTCATATTAAGCACAGCTCAGTTATAAAACCGAAGTAGCCTACCAGCATCATTGAAAAACAGACCGGCAGGGAAAGCGCTCGGCTTCCATTGGCTATTTGATTTGACATACAGATTACATGTATTTTTCACCCGCCACTGTATGTCTCTATAAGCTTGGCACATCTAGCCACTGGGATTTTTAAAACCAAAAGCTTACCTTGACTGAGTTCCAGTGTTGTGTTGGAAAGTCATAGCCAGCTAGCTAACATAGCATCCCTCTGTTTGAGCAGGGTGTTTCAGTAGGGTACACTAGCCAGCTAGCTAACATAGCATCCCTCTGTTTGAGCAGGGTGTTTCAGTAGGCTACACTAGCCAGCTAGCTAACATAGCATCCCTCTGTTTGAGCAGGGTGTTTCAGTAGGCTACACTAGCCAGCTAGCTAACATAGCATCCCTCTGTTTGAGCAGGGTGTTTCAGTGGGCTACACTAGCCAGCTAGCTAACATAGCATCCCTCTGTTTGAGCAGGGTGTTTCAGTAGGCTAAACTAGCCAGCTAGCTAACATAGCATCCCTCTGTTTGAGCAGGGTGTTTCGATGGGCCACACTAGTTAGCTGCATTTGCTAGCTAAGTAAGTGAAACTGAAAGTAGAAAAAAGTGACAATCTCTCTCTCTCTATTTCTCTCTTGCTTCTCCTTCATTTTGGAAGAAATTAATTTGTTCACAACTGTTCAACTATTGTCTTTCTCTCTCTTTGAGTCAACTACTCACCACATTTTATGCATTGCAGTGCTAGCTAGCTGTAGTTTATGCGTTCAGTACTAGATTAATTCTCTGATCCTTTGATTGGGTGGACAACATGTCAGTTCATGCTGCAAGAGCTCTGATAGGCTGGAGGACGTCCTACGGAAGTTGTCATAATTACTGTGTAAGTCTATGGAAGGGAGTGAGAACCATGAGCCTCCTAGGTTTTGTATTGAAGTCAATGTACCCAGAGGAGGACGGAAACTAGCTGTCCTCCGGCTACACGATGGTGCTACCCTGCAGAGTGCTGTTGAGGCTACTGTAGATCTTCTTTGCAAAATAGTGTGTTTTAATCAATTATTTGGTGACGTGATTATATTTAGTACAGTTGTACCAAATAAGGATCACTTTTTTAATGTTTTACCATTTTCATTTGTAGGAAATTCACTGAGGAGGATGGTCCTCCCCTTCCTCCTCTGAGGAGCCCCCACTGCTGTGTTGTGACTGGATGCCATAGTGTTAATTTAATGTTTATTTTCTGAAACAGTGGCTGCTTTTCATTTAGGCTAAAATGAATATTATTCATGTCACATCATGTCACGCGTTTATGCAGTGCACATTTGGAGCGAAGTTGATTTATAAATCGGGGAGAACATTCAATGGCTCTTGCCATGAAGCTAATCCTGAAGATGGATTCTGTGCCATCATTGACAGTGGATCAGTGGATCAGTGGATCAGTGGATCAGTGGGGTCTTGCCAGCGCTGACCATAATGTATCAGAGGTTGATGAGTCTGTGGCTGTAACTGTGGCTGCTTTGACTTGTGAACGGTATATTTTCTGTAACACATATGAGGTTTTTGTTCCTCCGTCCCTAAGCCTTCTACATTGAGCCTGAGAACTGCCAGCACACAGCTGACATGAAGGAATGCTGTCCACAAAAGGAGTTGTGGTGTGTATAGTATATGGCTGTAACTATGGCTGCTTTGACTTGTGAACGGTCCACTAAAGGAGTTGTGGTGTGTATAGTATTTGTAATATACCCCTGAAAATAATTTGTTGCCATTCCATTGTGTGGGTTGTTGTCTTACAGTTGATGTAGCCTGTGTCGTTGGGGCTAATCAACATCTACTCCGTCTGCACAGTTTCCCAGGCAACCACCGCGCAGGAATGCTGTGATACAAAATCATCTTTCCCAAGGCAAAGAAGGGGGGGATATACTGTGAAGCCTGTGAAGACAGACCAAAGAAGGGGGGATATACTGTGAAGCCTGTGAAGACAGACCAAAGGGGGATATACTGTGAAGCCTGTGAAGACAGACCAAAGAAGGGGGGATGTACTGTGAAGCCTGTGAAGACAGACCAAAGAAGGGGGATATACTGTGAAGCCTGTGAAGACAGACCAAAGAAGGGGGGATATACTGTGAAGCCTGTGAAGAACCGACCAAAGAAGGGGGGATATGCTGTGAAGCCTGTGAATACAGACCAAAGAAGGGGGGATATACTGTGAAGCCTGTGAAGACAGACCAAAGAAGGGGGATATACTGTGAAGCCTGTAGAAGACAGAACAAAGAAGGGGGGGGATATACTGTGAAGCCTGTGAAGAGAGACCAAAGAAGGGGGGATATACTGTGAAGCCTGTGAAGAGAGACCAAAGAAGGGGGGATATACTGTGAAGCCTGGGAAGAGAGACCAAAGAAGGGGGGATATACTGTGAAGCCTGTGAATACAGACCAAAGAAGGGGGATATACTGTGAAGCCTGTGAAGACAGAACAAAGAAGGGGGATATACTGTGAAGCCTGTGAAGACAGACCAAAGAAGGGGGGATATACTGTGAAGCCTTGAAGACAGACCAAAGAAGGGGGATATACTGTGAAGCCTGGGAAGACAGACCAAAGAAGGGGGGATATACTGTGCAAGCCTGTGAATACAGACCAAAGAAGGGGGGATATACTGTGAAGCCTGGGAAGACATACCAAAGAAGGGGGATATACTGTGAAGCCTGGGAAGACAGACCAGAGAAGGGGGGATATACTGTGAAGCCTGTGAAGACAGACCAAAGAAGGATATGCTGTCAAGCCTGTGAAGACAGACCAAAGAAGGGGGAAATACTGTGAAGCCTGTGAAGACAGACCAAAGAAGGGGGATATACTGTGAAGCTTGTGAAGACAGAACAAAGAAGGGGGGATATACTGTGAAGCCTGTGAATACAGACCAAAGAAGGGGATATACTGTGAAGCCTGTGAAGACAGAACAAAGAAGGGGGATATACTGTAAGCCTGTGAATACAGACCAAAGAAGGGGGGATATACTGTGAAGCCTGTGAAGACAGAACAAAGAAGGGGGGATATACTGTGAAGCCTGTGAAGACAGAACAAAGAAGGGGGGATATACTGTAAGCCTGTGAAGACAGAACAAAGAAGGGGGATATACTGTGAAGCCTGTGAAGACAGACAAATTAAGGGGGATATACTGTGAAACCTGTGAAGACAGACCAAAGGGGGATATGCTTTGAAGCCTGTGAAGACAGACCAAAGAAGGGGGGGATATACTGTGAAGCCTGTGAAGACAGACCAAAGAAGGGGGGATATACTGTGAAGCCTGTGAAGAACGACCAAAGAAGGGGGATATGCTGTGAAGCCTGTGAATACAGACCAAAGAAGGGGGGATATGCTGTGAAGCCTGTGAAGAACGACCAAAGAAGGGGGGATATGCTGTGAAGCCTGTGAAAACAGACCAAAAAGGGGGGATATACTGTGAAGCCTGGGAAGACAGACCAAAGAAGGGGGATATACTGTGAAGCCTGTGAATACAGACCAAAGAAGGGGGATATGCTGTGAAGCCTGGGAAGACATACCAAAGAAGGGGGATATACTGTGAAGCCTGGGAAGACAGACCAGAGAAGGGGGATATACTGTAAGCCTGTGAAGACAGACCAAAGAAGGATATACTGTGAAGCCTGTGAAGACAGACCAAAGAAGGGGGATATACTGTGAAGCCTGTGAAGAACAACCAAAGAAGGGGGATATGCTGTGAAGCCTGTGAATACAGACCAAAGAAGGGGGGATATACTGTGAAGCCTGTGAAGACAGACCAAAGAAGGGGGGATATACTGTGAAGCCTGTGAAGACAGAACAAAGAAGGGGGGATATACTGTGAAGCCTGTGAAGAGAGACCAAAGAAGGGGGGATATACTGTGAAGCCTGTGAAGAGAGACCAAAGAAGGGGGGATATACTGTGAAGCCTGGGAAGAGAGACCAAAGAAGGGGGGGATATACTGTTAAGCCTGTGAATACAGACCAAAGAAGGGGGATATACTGTGAAGCCTGTGAAGACAGAACAAAGAAGGGGGGATATACTGTGAAGCCTGTGAAGACAGACCAAAGAAGGGGGGATATACTGTGAAGCCTGTGAAGACAGACCAAAGAAGGGGGATATACTGTGAAGCCTGGGAAGACAGACCAAAGAAGGGGGGATATACTGTGAAGCCTGTGAATACAGACCAAAGAAGGGGGGATATACTGTGAAGCCTGGGAAGACATACCAAAGAAGGGGGGATATACTGTGAAGCCTGGGAAGACAGACCAGAGAAGGGGGGATATACTGTGAAGCCTGTGAAGACAGACCAAAGAAGGGGGGATATGCTGTGAAGCCTGTGAAGACAGACCAAAGAAGGGGGGGAAATACTGTGAAGCCTGTGAAGACAGACCAAAGAAGGGGGGATATACTGTGAAGCTTGTGAAGACAGAACAAAGAAGGGGGGATATACTGTGAAGCCTGTGAATACAGACCAAAGAAGGGGGGATATACTGTGAAGCCTGTGAAGACAGAACAAAGAAGGGGGATATACTGTGAAGCCTGTGAATACAGACCAAAGAAGGGGGGATATACTGTGAAGCCTGTGAAGACAGAACAAAGAAGGGGGGATATACTGTGAAGCCTGTGAAGACAGAACAAAGAAGGGGGGATATACTGTGAAGCCTGTGAAGACAGAACAAAGAAGGGGGGATATACTGTGAAGCCTGTGAAGACAGACAAATTAAGGGGGGATATACTGTGAAACCTGTGAAGACAGACCAAAGGGGGATATGCTGTGAAGCCTGTGAAGACAGACCAAAGAAGGGGGGATATACTGTGAAGCCTGTGAAGACAGACCAAAGAAGGGGGGATATACTGTGAAGCCTGTGAAGAACGACCAAAGAAGGGGGGATATGCTGTGAAGCCTGTGAATACAGACCAAAGAAGGGGGGGATATACTGTGAAGCCTGTGAAGAACGACCAAAGAAGGGGGGATATGCTGTGAAGCCTGTGAAGACAGACCAAAAAAGGGGGGATATACTGTGAAGCCTGGGAAGACAGACCAAAGAAGGGGGGATATACTGTGAAGCCTGTGAATACAGACCAAAGAAGGGGGATATGCTGTGAAGCCTGGGAAGACATACCAAAGAAGGGGGGATATACTGTGAAGCCTGGGAAGACAGACCAGAGAAGGGGGGATATACTGTGAAGCCTGTGAAGACAGACCAAAGAATGGGGGATATGCTGTGAAGCCTGTGAAGACAGACCAAATAAGGGGGGGAAATACTGTGAAGCCTGTGAAGACAGACCAAAGAAGGGGGGATATACTGTGAAGCTTGTGAAGACAGAACAAAGAAGGGGGGATATACTGTGAAGCCTGTGAATACAGACCAAAGAAGGGGGGATATACTGTGAAGCCTGTGAAGACAGAACAAAGAAGGGGATATACTGTGAAGCCTGTGAATACAGACCAAAGAAGGGGGGATATACTGTGAAGCCTGTGAAGACAGAACAAAGAAGGGGGGATATACTGTGAAGCCTGTGAAGACAGAACAAAGAAGGGGGATATACTGTGAAGCCTGTGAAGACAGAACAAAGAAGGGGGGGATATACTGTGAAGCCTGTGAAGACAGACAAATTAAGGGGGGATATACTGTGAAGCCTGTGAAGAACGACCAAAGAAGGGGGGATATGCTGTGAAGCCTGTGAAGACAGACCAAAGAAGGGGGGATATGCTGTGAAGCCTGGGAAGACAGACCAAAGAAGGGGGGATATACTGTGAAGCCTGTGAAGACATTAATTTCAAATCAATTGAGCATTTCAGGCAAACAAAAATTCCAACAAACATTAAAAGTTTTCACAAAATGTGCAAAACCAAATATAGCATATTTCAAATGGAGTACTTCAAAAACACCAGAAAACACGTTGTAGAAGGAGTAGATCGCTCATAAAGAAATTGATGCCATTATAACTCAGAACAGTAAATATAAGGACAGGAAATTCACTACCTATTTAACAAACATTTCCCTTTTCAAAAACATCACAGGCTACGTAGACAGGTTCCTGGATCTCCTCTTCAACAAGGTTCTTCCCATGACCCCTGTCCACCTCCTCTCCCACTCCCCTCCCATCAATCTCTGCAGTTGGTTGCATTTTCCAAAAGCCTAAGTAATTCACTTTTACGTGATATGACATCACACTTTGTTACTTTGTATACGTTTTTTTCAAGCATTCGGACGGGAGATGGTGTTACAAACTGTATGAATCAATGGGTTCCTGCACACTGTGTGCTTGGTGGGCAGCTGGGTGCTTATATTAGGCTTATATATTTTATTATCTGTCAGACAGAACACTGTGTGATTTCTGATGGTGTTAAGTCTAGGTTCCTGGATATTACGAAAGGTGTACCACAGGGGTCGGTATTGGGACCTGTTGTCTTTACCCCTTGACTTTTTCCACATTTTGTTTTGTTACAGCCTGAATTTAAAATTGATTCAATTGAGATTTGTTGTCACCGGCCTACAGACAATACCCCATAATGTCAAAGTGAAATTATTTAGCTTAGTGATGAGCTTTGAGGGCACTATGGTGTTGAACGCTGAGCTGTAGTCAATGAATAGCATTCTCACGTAGGTGTTCCTCTTGTCCAGGTGGGAAAGGGCAGTGTGGAGTGCAATAGAGATTGCATCATCTGTGGATCTGTTGGGGCGGTATGCAAATTGGAGTGGGTCTAGGGTTTATTGGATAATGGTGTTGATGTGAGCCATGATCAGCCTTTCAAAGCATTTCATGGCTACAGACGTGAGTGCTACAGGTCGGTAGTCATTTAGGCAGGTTACCTTGGTGTTCTTGGGCACAGGGACTCTGGTGGTCTGCTTGAAACATGTAGGTATTACAGACTGTCAGGGACAGGTTGAAAATGTCAGTGAAGACACTTGCCAGTTGGTCAGCGCATGCTCTGAGTACACATCCTGGTAATCCGTCTGGCCCTGCGGCCTTGTGAATGTTGACCAGCTTAGAAGTCTTACTCACATCGGCTATTGAGAGCGGGATCACACAGTCATCCAGAACAGCTGATGCTCTCATGCATGCTTCAGTGTTGCTTGCCTCAAAGCGAGCATAGAAGTGATTTCGCTCATCTGGTAGGCAGCGTGCGGCTGTGCTTCCCTTTGTAGTCTGTAATATTTTTCAAGCCCTACCACATCTGATTTAAGTTTCCCTGCATTAAAGTCCCCGGCCACTAGGAGCGCTGCCTCTGGATGAGCGTTTTCCTGTTTACTTATGGCCTTATACAGCTCATTGAGTGCAATCTTAGTGCAAGCATCGGTTTGTGGTGGTAAATAGACAGCTACGAAAAACATAGATGAAAACTCTCTTGGTAAATAATGTGGTCTACAGCTTATCATGAGATACTCTACCTCAGGCGAGCAAAACCTTGAGACTGTCACGACTTCCGCCGAGGCTGCCTCTCCTCCTTGTTCGGGCAGGTTTCAGCGTTCGGTGTCACCGGCTTACTAGCTACTGCCGATCCATTTATCATCACTCCATTTGTCTTGTCTTCAGTCACACACACCTGGTCCTTATTCCCTCATTAGTCATGGTATAAGTGTTCCCTCCGTTTCCTTGTCTGTGTGGGTGATTGTTTTTTGTGGAGGTTAGTGAAGCTCGGTGGAGCTCGTGTATTGTGTATCGACGGGAGTATTTTCCCGTGTGCCTTGTATTTTCCAGTGCGCCTGTTTTGTGCCCTGGAGTATGTTTGACACATTTCTGCGTAAACCTGTATTTTGCGGATTAAAGCCTGTTATTCTGTGATTTACTCTCCTGTGCCTGACTCCTTCATTACCACCTCATCACAGAATCACCCACCCGCTATGGAGTCAGCGGGAGAGACGCACATGCCTGGAGTCGTGGAACGGGTCCAGGAGCATTCAACTATGCTAGCCAGCTTGGGTGAAGCGATGGGTCGGGTTCTTCAGGTCGTTCAACGCCTGGAGAGGAGAGAGCCCGATCCGTCGAGACCAGCTGGTCAACCGGATCCCGCCACCTACACCCCAGCACCCGGAGGGATCCAGATATCCCGACCAGGGGAGTTCGACGGGACAGCGGCGCTGTGCCAAGGATTCCTTCTCCAACTGGAGCTCTACTTCTCCAGCATCCGGCCGGTTCCATCGGAGCGGGAGAAGGTGTCCGCCCTCGTCTCCTGCCTTTAGGGGAAAGCCCTGGAGTGGGCCAACTTGGTGTGGAATGAAGGAGGAGCCGCGTTGGAGAACTATGGGGAGTTCGCTCGCCTCTTCCGGGCGGTCTTCAATCACCCGCCCGAGGGTCGAGAGGCGGGTGAGCGGCTGGTCCACCTGAGGCAGGGGACGAGGACTGTGCAGGACTTCGCATTGGAGTTTCGAACTCTGGTAGAAGGGTCCGGGTGGAACGAACGGGCCCTGATCGACCAGTTCCGGTGCCATCTGCGAGAGGACGTCCGACGGGAGCTAGCCTACCGTGACACCATGTTGTCCTTCTTGCAACTGCTGGACATGGCCATTCGTTTGGACAACCTGCTGGCAACCAGAGGACATCCTGGAGGAGGTCTGCCCGTTTCCAACCCGGCCGACTCGGATCCAGAACCGATGGAGATGGGTGGAACCACTAGCCGAGAGAGCGGAGGACGACAGCGCCAGTGCCACACTGGTGGCGCGAAGGGACATTTCACCACACATTTTCGTCAACGCTCTTCTGGGTTTGGAGGCGGCAGGCAGGGCACTCTCGCATCACCCCAGGTATCGAACACCCATACTCGTTCAGAGCCCTCTGCTGCGCACTGTAAAATACACATCTCCTTTCCCGATCTCATGGTAGTTCCCCAGTGTAAGGTGCTAGTCGATTCAGGCGCAGCTGGGAACTTTATGGACAGGGCATTCGCACACCGTATAGGCATTCCATTGATTCCCCTATCCATTCCACGCCCCATCAGAGCACTTGATAGTCAACCATTAGGGTCCGGGTTGGTTAAGGAAGTTACTGCACCAGTCACCATGATTACCCAGGAGACTTATTGTGAGCAGGTTACTTTTTCCATTATTGAGTCTCCTGCTTTCCCTGTGGTATTAGGTATCCCTTGGCTAGCACTCCACAACCCCACCTTCTCATGGCCGCAGAGGGTTCTCAAGGGGTGGTCGTGAGAGTGTCAAGGTAGGTGTCTAGGTGTTTCCATTGGTGCAACCACGGTGGAAAGTCCAGACAGTACCTCCACCCGTGCGCATTCCCCCTGAATACCTCGATCTGGCGCAAGCGTTCTCTAAAACGCAGGCGACTAAGTTACCACCTCATCGGATAGACGCTGTACCTCCCAGGAGTCATATATACCCCCTGTCACAGGCTGAAACGGTGGCTATGGAGACATATGTCACCGAGTCCCTGCGCCAGGGGTATATACGTCCCTCCACTTCACCCGCCTCCTCAAGTTTCTTCTTTGTGAAGAAGAAAGACGGAGGTCTGCGCCCGTGCATTGATTATCGACCACTGAACAAGGAGATGATAAGATTGAGTTATCCTCTCCCCCTCATTCCTTCAGTGATTGAATCAAATTAGATCTCAGGAGTGCGTACAACCTGGTGTGTATCCGAGAAGGAGATGAGTGGAAGACGGCATTCAGCACAACCACAGGCATTATGAATACCTGGTGGTGCCCTATGGTTTGATGAATGCTCCCTCAGTTTTCCAGTCCTTTGTGAATGAGGTGTTTCGGGACATGCTTGGTCGTGGTGTAGTGGTCTACATTGATGACATCCTGGTGTAGTCCGCTACGCGCGCCGAGCATGTGTCCTTGGTTTGCAAGGTGCTGGCCCGACTGTTGGAAAATGACCTTTATGCTAAGACAGAGAAGTATATGTTTTTCCAGCAGTCCGTCTCCTTCCTTGGATACCGCATTTCCACCTCAGGTGTGGAGATGGAGGGAGATCGCATTTCAGCCGTGCGTAATTGGCCGACTCCAACCACGGTTAAGGAGGTGCAGTGCTTCCTTGGCTTTGCCAACTACTATCGGAGGTTTATCCAGGCCTTTGGCAAGGTCGCAGCTCCCATTACCTCCCTGTTGAAGGGTGGGCCGTCCCGGCTCCGCTGGTCTGCTGAGGCTGACCTGGACTTCAGCAAACTGCAGGGTCTGTTCACCTCAGCCCTAGTACTGGCACACCCCGATTCATCACTACCGTTCGTAGTGCTTCCGAGGTTGGGATAGGAGCTGTCCTGTCTCAACACTCGGGTATGCCACCCAAGCTCCGCCCCTGTGCGTTCTTCTCGAAGAAGCTCAGCCCGGCGGAGCAGAACTACGGCGTTGGTGATCGGGAGCTGTTGGCTGTTATCCGAGCCTTGACCGTGTGGAGGCATTGGCTCGAGGGGGCGAAACACCCTTTCCTCGTCTGGACGGACCACCATAACCTGGAGTACATCCGGGCAGCGAGGAGGCTGAATCCTCGCCAGGCCAGGTGGGCCCTATTCTACACCCGGTTTGATTTCACACTATCATACATCCCGGGTACGAAGAGCGTGAAGGCAGACGCATTGTCACCCGAGTCCCATGAGTCTCCCATGAGTCTCCCGAGTGGCGCAGTGGTGTCACTAGAGATCCTGGTTCGAATCCAGACTCTGTCGTAGCCGGCCGCGACTGGGAGACCCATGGGGCGGCGCACAATTAGCCAGCGTCGTCCAGGGTAGGGGAGGGAATGGCCGGCAGGGATGTAGCTCAGTTGGTAGAGCATGGCATTTGCAACGCCAGGGTTGTGGGTTCGATTCCCAGTGGGGGGCCAGTATGAAAATGTATGCACTCACTTAACTGTAAGTCGCTCTGGATAAGAGCATCTGCTAAATGACTAAAATGTAAATGTAAAATGTCACGGCTGTATGACACAGTCGAGAGGCCCAGAGACAAGACCCCCATACTCCCGGCCTCCTGCATTGTGGCGCCGGTAGAATGGGCGATGGACACAGATATAGAGCAGGCGTTACGCACAGAGCCATCTCCACCTCAGTGTCCAGCTGGGCTGCAGTACGTTTCTGCTCTTATCCGTGACCGTCTGATCTACTGGGCACACACGTCACCCTCCTCTGGTCACCCAGGTATCGGTCGTACAGTGCGTTGCTTGACCGGAAAGTACTGGTGGCCTACCTTGGCTAAGGACGTGAGGGTGTATGTCTCCTCCTGCTCGGTGTGCACCCAGAGTAAGGCACCTAGGAACCTCCCAGTGGGTAAGTTACAACCTTTACCAGTTCCACAACGACCATGGTCTCACCTGAGTGTTAATTTCCTTAACGATCTTCCCCTCTCCCAAGGTAACACCACCATCCTGGTCGTTGTGGACCGCTTTTCTAAAGCCTGCCGCCTCTTTCCTCTGCCCGGTCTCCCCACAGCTCTGAAAACTGCGGAGGCCCTGTTTACACATGTCTTCCGGCACTACAGGGTACCAGAGGATATAGTGTCTGACGAGGTCCGGAAGACGTTCATGGAACGTCTGGGGGTCTCGGTCAGCCTGACCTCTGGGTTCCACCCCGAGAGTAATGGGCAGGTGGAACGGGTAAATCAGGATGTGGGTAGGTTCCTGCGGTCCTACTGCCAGGACCGGCCGGGGGAGTGGTCGGTGTTCTTTCCATGGGCAGAATATGCCCAGAACTCTCTCCGCCACTCCTCCACTAACCTAGCGCCTTTCCAGTGTGTTCTAGGTTACCAACCGGTTCTGGCACCGTGGCACCAGAGCCAGACCGAGGCTCCTGCGGTGGATGACTGTTTTTGGCACGCGGAGGAGACGTGGGATGCTGCCAATGTACACCTCCAACGCGCTGTGCGTCATCAGAAGGCCAACGCTGACCGCCACCGCAGTGAGGCCCTTATCTTTGTACCGGTGGATCGGGTCTGGCTCTTGACACGGAATCTGCCCCTCCGCCTGCCCTGCCGGAAGCTGAGCCCATAGTTTGTGGGGCCGTTCAAAGTCCTGAGGAGAGTCAACGAGGTCACTTATAGGTTATTACTTCCCCCTGATTACTGTATTAACCCCTCGTTTCATGTGTCTCTCCTCAGGCCGGTGGTAGCTGGTCCGCTCCAGGAGTTTGAGGTGCGGGTGGTCCCTCCACCTCCTCTGGACATCGAGGGGGCCCCTGGGTACTCTGTCCGTTCCATCCTGGATTCGAGGCGTCGGGTGGGGGGCCTTCAGTACCTCGTGGAGTGGGAGGGGTACAGTCCGGAGGAACGGTGCTGGGTCCCGGTGAGGGATATCCTCGATCCCTCCATGTTACGGGATTTCCACCGTCGCCAGGCCGGGGTCGGCGCGCAGCTGGAGCCACGCATCAAGGGGGGGGTACTGTCACGACTTCCGCCGAGGCAGCCTCCCCTCCTTGTTCGGCATGTTTCGGCGTTCGGTGCTTACTAGCTACTGCCGATCCATTTATCATCACTACATTTGTCTTGTCTTCAATCACACACACCTGGTCCTTATCCCTCATTAGTCATTGTATAAGTGTTCCCTTTGCTTCCTTGTCTGTGTGGGTGATTGTTTATTGTGGAGGTTAGTGAAGCTCGGTGGAGCTCGTGTATTGTGTATCGACGGGAGTATTTCCCGTGTGCCTTGTATTTTCCAGTGTGCCTGTTTTGTGCCCTGGAGTATGTTTGATGCATTTCTGCGTAAACCTGTATTTTGCGGATTAAAGCCTGTTATTCTGTGATTTACCCTCCTGCGCCTGACTCCTTCAACACCACCTCATCACATTGGGTGAATTGTGGCCCATTCCTGACAGAGCTGGTGTAACTGAGTCAGGTTTGTAGGCCTCCTTGCTCGCACACGCTTTTTCAGTTCTCCCCACACATTTTCTATAGGATTGAGGTCAGGGCTTTGTGATGGCCACTCCAATACCTTGACTTTGTTGTCCTTAAGCCATTTTGCCACAACTTTGGAAGTATGATTGGGGTCATTGTCCATTTGGAAGACCCATTTGCGACCAAGCTTTAACTTCCTGACTGATGTCTTGAGATGTTGCTTCAATATATCCACATAATTTTCTTTCCTCATGATGCCATCTGTTTTGTGAAGTGCACCAGTCCCTCCTGCAGCAAAGCACCCCCACAGCATGATGCTGCCACCCCCATGCTTCATGGTTGGGATGGTGTTCTTCAGCTTGCAAGCAACCCCCTTTTTCCTCCAAATATAACGAATGTCATTATGGCCGTGAACAGTTATATTTTTCATCAGACCAGAGGACATTTCTCAAAAAAGTACGATCTTTGTCCCCATGTGCAGTTGCAAACCGTAGTCTGTTTTTTTATTGTCGTTTTGGAGCAGTGGTTTCTTATTTGCTGTGCAGCCTTTCAGGTTATGTCGATATAGGACTCGTTTTACTGTGGATATAGATACTTTTGTACCTGTTTCCTCCAGCATCTTCACAAGGTCCTTTGCTGTTGTTCTGGGATTGATTAGCACTTTTCGCACCAAAGCACGTTCATCTCTAGGAGACAGAACGCATCTTCTTCCTGAGCGTTATGACGGCTGCGTGGTTCCATGGTGTTTATACTTGCATACTATTGTTTGTACAGATGAACGTGGTACCTTCAGGCGTTTGAAAATTGCTCCCAAGGATGAACCAGTCAATTTTTTCTCTGAGGTCTTGGTTGATTTCTTTTGATTTTCCCATGATGTCAAGCAAAGAGGCACTGTGTTTGAAGGTAGGCCTTGAAATGCATCCACAGGTACACCTCCAATTTACTCAAATGATGTCAATTAGCCTATCAGAACCTTCTAAAGCCATGACATCATTTTCTGGAATTTCCCAAGCTGTTTAAAGGCACAGTCAACTTAGTGTATGTAAACTTCTGACCAACTGGAATTGTCACCCTCCCTAGGAGGTGACCTCAACAACTTATTGTTAAAACGAGAGGCTGCCTGGATCTTTAATTTAAAGACCCTTGCTCCCTTTGGTCTCAATGTAAACTTTGATTTGAAGCCATTCATGTGATTATTGTGATTTTGCTATTCATTGTAAATGTTTGTGGGCCGATGTAGCCAAGTTGTATCTATGATCGTACGCTATCCATGTTTTTTGTATGTTCTGTTTATCTGTGAATTAACCAATGATATCAGGCCACACCCGGCCATGATTACAGACACCCGTGTGTGTCCTTTGACACTATATAAACTAGTGACCTGCAGTGTTTGTCATTATACCCTGATTCGACATATGTGACAAATACAATTAGATTTTGATTTGATTTGATTTGAAAGATGGTACCAATACTTTACATTTGGCGTTTATATTTTTGTTCAGTATATATTGACAAAACCAAGATAAATTACATACTTTGGAGTACTTTAACCAATATCATGGGCAGAAAACCCAATTCATCTCCATCGTTCATTTAAGTTGATGGGTCATTTACAATGAAGCCTTTCAATATTGCCAATCATTTCAGTAACTATTTCACCATTACAGTGGAAAAACTCAGAAGTGAAATGACAACATTAAACAGTGTACCATCATATTTTTTTATAAAATATCTAATAATGAAAGAGAAGGATTGCTGTTTTGAATTTGGTCAAGTTAGTGTGGGAGAGGTGGAAAAAATGTTGCTATCCATCAATAATGATGAGCCACCAGCTACAGACAACCTTATTACCTACAGTGGCTTGTGAAAGTGTTCAACCCCCTTGGCATTTTTCCTATTTTATTGCCTTACAACCTGGAATTAAAATTGATTTGCCTACCTGCCTACCACTTTGAAGATGGAAAATATTTTGTTTTGTGAAACAAACAAGAAATAAGACAGAAAAACAGAAATCTTGAGCGTGCATAACTATTCACCCCCCAATACTTTGTAGAGGCACCTTTTGCAACAATTACCCCAAGAGACTTGCAGCTGTATGTCACTATAAGCTTGGCACATCTAGCCACTTGGATTTTTGCCCATTCTTCAAGGTAAAACTGCTCCAGCTCCTTCAAGTTGGATGGGTTAAGCTGGTGTACAGCAATCTTTAAGTCATACCACAGATTCTCAATTGGATTGAGGTCTGGGCTTTGACTAGGCCATTCAAGACATTTAAATGTTTCCCCTTAAACCACTCAAGTGTTGCTTTAGCAGTATGCTTAGGGTTATTGTCCTGCTGGAAGGTGAACCTCCGTCCCAGTCTCAAATATCTGGAAGACTGAAACAGGTTTCCTTCAAGTATTTCCCTGTATTTAGCGCCATCCATCATTCCTTCAATTCTGACCAGTTTCCCAGTCCCTGCCGATGAAAGACATCCCCGCAGCATGATGCTGCCACCACCATGCTTCACTTGGGGATGGTGTTCTCGGGGTGATGAGAGGTGTTGGGTTTGCGCCAGATATAGCGTTTTCCTTGATGGCCAAAAAGCTCAATTTTGACCGGATTACCTTCTTCCATATGTTTGGGGAGTCTTCCACATGCCTTTTGGTGAACACCAAATGTGTTTGCTTATTTTTTTCTTTAAGCAATGGCTTTTTTCTGGCCACTCTTCCGTAAAGCTCACCTCTGTGGAGTGTATGGCTTAAAGTGGTCCTATGGACAGATACTCCAATCTCTGCTGTGGAGCTTTGCAGCTCCTTCAGGGTTATCTTATCTATCTGTGGTCCTCTGTAGCTCAGCTGGTAGACCACGGCGCTTGTAATGCCAAGGTAGTGGGTTCGATCCCCGGGACCACCCATTGTCACGCCCTGGCTCGGGGGACTCTCGTATGTTGAGCCAGGGTGTTAGTTTCTATGTTTTGCATTTCTATGTTGGCCAGGGTGGCTCCCAATCAGAGACGGCTGTAGCTCGTTGTCTCTGATTTGGAGTCATACTTAGGTAGCCGTTAGGCATTCATTGTTTTTGGTTTCTTGTTCTTATTTGGTTTGTGTTCAACCGTAGACATCACGTTTTCGTCTGTTGTTTTGATCGTGTGATCATTCTCTAATAAATATAAATATGTTCACCTTCAACGCTGCGCATTGGTCCTCCTCCTTAGACGATCGTGACAGAAGAAACCACCTCGACTGGATCAAGCAGCGTGACGAGGAGAGAGGATGGACTTGGGAGTAGATGAGTGCGAGTCTGGCAAGAGGGATGGAGGCCTTGGCCACGGGTAGGAGTGAAGCCCATAAATTTTTTAGGGGGGGGCTAACGCCGTGGACGACGGGGCAGCAGGAGGCCACCAGGTTACGGGAGTCACTGGTCACCAGGGGGAAGGAGGATGTAGAGGCACGGCGAGAGGTACTGGCGTGTGTTGCCAGTCCGGGCCGGCCTGTTCCTGATCCCCACGTAGGGCCAGTGGTG